>NW_022987255.1:39126-40611 GCF_010094035.1 Trematosphaeria pertusa | reverse complement strand
CTTAGTAGTAAAATACTCTAAGGCTTAGTAGTTAGTTAGTACTATAAAAGGCTCTAGATCTTGTAAGCTAATTAGCTAGCTTCTCTACTTCTATACGCTAAGAATAACTACTAGCATTTCTTTATTATAAATACTATAGTTTATCTAGGCGGTGTTTATTATCTTGCTAAAGAAAGCTACTAGTCTCTAGATACTATCTTCTTAAAGTTGTAAAAGAACTCTAGCAACTACGCTATCTAATACGTCTATTTCTACTCTTGTATAGTAATAGAGAGAGTAATAAGCTAGTATAGTGTTAGATAGTATAAGATTCTTAACCTACTAAAATACTACGAGCTTAATTTCTCTAAAGGTATACTATACTTTCTATTTTAGTAGCTTAGTAAGGGGGTGGATAATTTGGCTGTAATTCTTTAAGAAGGCTTAGTAGAAATTGTAGAAACCTAGAAATAATTAAAGGCTCTTAAGAGTTATAGGTATAGGCTAATTCTAGATAGTAGTAACCTTCTTAGAGTTCTTCTAGATTCTATTAGTACTTATAATTAATTCTAGAAACTTAGTACTTTTAATAGTAAATTTAGATTTCTTAATATCTACTTACAACCTAGCTTTATATAATTAATTAAGTACCTAGGTAATATAGGCTTTATACTTAAGCGAATTCTCTAAGTAAATAAGAATATTGTTAATATATACTATATAGAAATTATCTAGTAAGCTATATAATACCTTATTAATATATTACTAAAAGGTAGTAGAGCTATTATAGAGGCTAAAGAGTAGAACTTAATACTTATAGTTACTATACTACGTGTAGAAAGACGTTAGATTCTCTACTAACTTATTAAGCTAGATCTAGTAGAAAGCTTACCTTATATTTAACTTAGTAAAGACCTTAGTACGTAATAGGCGTATAAGTGTTTTCTAGATAAGAGAGATAAAGTAGACGTCTTTTTTTATAATAGTATTAAGCTTTTAATAGTTAATATAGAACCTCTATTCTCTACCTAGCTTCTTAGTAAATAGAACTAGTAACGCGTACAACGTATTACTATAAATAATAAAGCCGCGACAAAGGTAGTTCTCTAGGTAGTTCTATACTAACTATAGGTGCTCTAGTAATATGCTATAAAGAGAACTATTTGTTAAGGTATTTTCTACTATAAGCTTAATATTATAATCTACGCCTTCTCTATATAGTAGTAGAGTATTAGAATTCTTTTTTAAGAAATAGGCTATAGTTACGCTAGCATATTCTAGAGATAGAAGCTTTTAGGTAACTAGTTAGTAGAGTTCTTTCTCTAGGTTAGTAATAGGGGTTTTCTACCTATTAGCAATAAGCTAATTAACCTTATAGATACTAAGGTGCCTAATTATAGTATCTTTTTAACGCGTGTTAATTATAAAGGTAGCTACGCTAATTATATTAACGTTAAGCCTAGCCTTTAAGTATATTTTCTGTAAAACAGGTAGCTTTTTTAGCTT
>NW_022987255.1:33667-37160 GCF_010094035.1 Trematosphaeria pertusa | reverse complement strand
AAACCTAAGGCTAATAATAGCTCTAGTATTACTAAGCTCTAGTAGAGCCTTATAAGCTTCTAGTTAAAGTTATTATTCTAATTCTTATTAGTTATCGCGTTATGTTACTAAATAGAGTTTTTATAATAGAAATATTAATTAGTATATTCTACTAGTAGGTTTACTACTCTAAATTTAAAAACTATTAGGGTAAAGAGGTATTATAGAGCTAAGGTCCTGCCTCTAGATTAGCTTCGCGAGGGTTCTTCTATAGTGTTTAGATTTGTTTAGCTTTTTAATTAAGAATAGAGCGTAGAGGGGAGGTATTTAGCTGCTAGCAGAGTAGTAGGTTGTTAGTTCTACTAGCAGGGCAGAGAGATTATTAGCTCTGCTAGTAGAGTAGAGGATTATTAGTTTTTTATAATTTATAAAAAAAGAAGAGAGGTTTCTGTACGTAGAAGTTCTATAGAAGTTCTTCTATATATAGAGCTCTTAATAGCTCTCTTTAGCTTAGTACTAGTATCTTTCTACTACTAACTAGATCCGCTAGTAGTCTTATATAGCGCTAAGGGGTAAGCAATTAATTAGTATGTTAATAGATTCTTAGAGTAAGCAACTAGGCTCTTATAGCTCTAATTCTTAGTATTAGCTATTAGTAAACGCTCCTTAATAAGGCTACTTAGTTTAGCTAGATATTGTGCTACTGTCTTTAGCTAAAAGAGTATTAACCTTTAAATAATGTAAGAGCTAGGTTTATAGTCTCTACTACTATAAGCGCCTCTAGAACACCTAGCTAGGTAAGTTAGCTACAGGCAGTACTATCTCTATAAGCTATAAGAATAAGAGGTGCTAGTAGAGTAGGTTAGGTTAAATTTAGCTATTTAAAGGTAAGAAGTAAAAGGCTACTCTAAGAGGCTCTATATATAGAGGTGCTAAGCGCTAAGGCGCTAGGCTAGGTTACGTAACAGAATTACGTAACTTAAGGTTATATAACCTAAGGTAAATTCTAAACTAGACTATTATAGTAACCTTTTTAGAGTTCTTCTAGATTCTATTAGTACTTATAATTAATTCTAGAAACTTAGTACTTTTAATAGTAAATTTAGATTTCTTAATATCTACTTATAACCTAGCTTTATATAATTAATTAAGTATCTAGATAATATAGGCTTTATACTTAAGTAGATTCTCTAAATAAATAAGAATATTATTAATATATACTATATAGAAATTGTCTAGTAAGCTATATAATATCTTATTAATATATTACTAAAAGATAGTAGAGCTATTATAGAGACTAAAAAGTAGAACTTAATACTTATAGTTACTATACTATATATAAAAAAACGTTAGATTCTCTACTAACTTATTTAGCTAGATCTAGTAGAAAGCTTGCCTTACGTCTAACTTAGTAAAGATCTTAGCGCGTAATAGGCGTGTAAGCGTTTTCTAGATAAAAGAAATAGAATAGGTATCTTTTTTTATAATAGCGTTAAGCTTTTAATAGTTAACGTAGAACCTCTATTCTCTACCTAGCTTTTTAGTAAATAGAACTAGTAACGCGTACAACGTATTACTATAGATAATAAAGCTGTGATAAAGGTAGTTCTCTAGGTAGTTTTGTACTAACTATAGGTACTCTAGTAATATGCTATAAAGAGAACTATTTATTAAAGTATTTTCTACTATAAGCTTAATATTATAATCTATACTCTTTCTATATATTAGTAGAGTATTAGAATTCTTTTTTAAGAAATAGGCTATAGTTACGCTAGTATATTCTAGAGATAGAAGCTTTTTAGTAACTAGTTAGCAGAGTTTCTCTTCTAGATTAGTAACTAGAGTTTTCTTTCTATTAGCAATAAGCTAATTAACCTTATAGATACTAAGATGCCTAATTATAGTATCTTTTTAACGCGCGTTAATTATAAAGATAGCTACGCTAATTATATTAACGTTAAGCCTAGCCTTTAAGCATATTTTCTGCAAAATAGGTAGCTTTTTTAGCTTGCAGAGCAACCTAGTAGGCAGGTTAAGATTCTTAAGCTACCTGTCTATTTTGCGTAGGTTTTCTTAAAGCTTCTAGCGTTATAATTCTTTCTTTTCTTATTATATTACTCTTAGCTTTTCTACTACTAATATTAGGGCGTTATAGTAATTAGTATTAGCTTAGTAAGCTACTTAAGCTTTAGTAGTAGATTAAGAAGATTATATAGAGACAAACACGTCGCGTTTATAATTAATTAATTAATTTATATCTAGCTATATTAGTATATACTACTTATAGTTAACCTAAACGTTAACTTCTTTAAGTAGCTTATAACTAATTATTATATTATAGTAGCCTATATTATAACATATAAAGTAGGTATATATTTAGTAGCTTTCTAGTACTAAATTAGCTTTAAAGTATTTATCTACCTAGCTATTAAGTTGTCTATTATATCTAGTAAGAGGGATAGGTTCTATACGCGCTAGCTTAACGTAGAGATTTTTTCTAAGAGTTTAAAGGTACTTTAGATATACTAGAACGTAGCTACTTACTCTAGTATTAATTAAACCTCTAAGCTTAATTATAAGACTATTTATAGATATTTAGTAGAGTAGAGTAAATATAGAACTACTAAATAGCTTTTCGCGTAAGTTTATTACTCTAGTAGGTAGCTCTAGAGAGAAGACTTCTTCTAGAGCTAGGCTTTTTCTAAATTATTAGATTTATATTCTAACGTGTTCTTCTTAGGTGCTTATAGCTCTATAGGCTCTAAGAGCTCTAAGAGCTCTAGTAGAGTAGCGTTCTTAATAGCTTTCTACGTAGTAGAAGCTCTAGAGTAATTACAACTTAGGTAGCTAGGTTAGTAGTATTAAAAATAGGTAACTAGCTTCTAAATTACTAGAGCTTTATTAAGTACTAAAAAACCTAGAAGAGCTAGAGGCGCGCGTTATAGTATTAACGTAATTACGTTACGCTTTTTAGCCTTTCTAGTAGTAACGCGTACTTTTCTAGAGGTAAGCTCTTAAGTAAGGTCTTAAGTAAGGTCTACGTAGTAATTATAGTTATTAACGTATTAATATTAGTATATACCTAACTACGTATATATATTCTCTAGTAGCTTCTTATAAAACTTCTCTACCTATTAATTTACTAGAAGCTAGCGCTTCTATATAAGGCAAAAGAAATTATTCTAGAAGTAGGCGAAATTAGTAGCGCTTTAGTAATAAAGCTTTTAGAAATTATAATAAGTGTTTAGTCTCTTATATAGGTCTCTATAGCTTCTCTCTAGCTAATTAAGAATATAATTATAAGAAACTACTACGCTACTATTCTTAATAGTACGTAGTATTACTAATAAAGTCTAGTACGCGTCTTCTTTAGTTTATATATAGATATAGGTAATAATAGTTTTCTTAGTATTCTTTAGCGTATCTCTAGTATACTAATTCTAGTTTACTTAAAGTTTATTATATAAGCTATCTCTCTACTACTTAAAGGTAATACTCTTACTATCTAATAATA
>NW_022987255.1:21912-33332 GCF_010094035.1 Trematosphaeria pertusa | reverse complement strand
AAGCTTCTAGTTAAAGTTATTATTCTAATTCTTATTAGTTATCGCGTTATATTACTAAACAGAGTTTTTATAATAGAAATATTAATTAGTATATTCTACTAGTAGGTTCGCTACTCTAGATTTAAGAACTGTTAGAGTAAAGAGGTATTATAGAGCTAAGGTTCTACCTCTAGATTAACTTTGTAAAGGTTCTTTTATAGTGTTTAGATTTGTTTAGCTTTTTAATTAAGAAAGAAGCGAAGAGGAGAGGTATTTAGCTACTAGTAGGGCAGCGAGTTATTAGCTCTACTAGCGGCGTAGAGAGATTGTTAGCTCTGCTAGCAGAGCAGAGAATTATTAATTTTTCGTAATTTATAAAAGAGAGAGAAGAGTTTCTATACATAGAAGTTTTATAAAAGTTCTTCTATATATAGAGTTCTTAATAGCTCTCTTTAGCTTAGTACTAGTATCTTTCTACTACTAACTAGATCTGCTAGTAGGTCTTATATAGCGCTAAGGGGTAAGCAATTAATTAGTAACGTTAATAGATTCTTAGAGTAAGTAACTAGGCTCTCGTAGCTCTAATTCTTAATATAGCTATTAGTAAACGCTTTTTAATAAGGCTACTTAGTTTAGCTAGATATTATACCGCTATCTCTAGCTAAAGAGGTATTAACCTTTAGATAATATAAGGGCTAGGTCTATAGTCTCTACTACTATAAGCGCTTCTAGAACACCTAGCTAGGTAAGTTAGCTATAGGTAGCACTATCTTTACAAGCTATAAGAATAAGAGGTGCTAGCAGAGTAGGTTAGGTTAAATTTAGCTATCTAAAGATAAAGAGTAGAAGAATACTCTAAGAGCTCTCTATATACATAGAGTACCTATACTAAGGCGCTAGGCAGAGTTATGTAACTTAGGTAGAGCTAAGTTAGGCTAAAGCACTAAGTTAGAGCTAAGTCGAACCGTTATAGTTACACTCTTAATAAGCGTGTTAAACTCTAGCTTTCTAGAAAACTTCTAACCTCTAGCTAATATTATAACTAGAGGTTAATAGAGAATTTAAGGTTAGTCTAGAATAATAATATATATTAGATCTACTATATTCTAGCTAAATAAGAGCTACTATAACTTAGATCTATAGATAGTAAATTATTACTTATTTAAATAATCTTATTCCCCGCACACTATAACTCTAAAAAAGTTAATAGACTTATTAATAGTAGATGCTTAGAATAAGTATTTATTAGTAAGAACCTTATTACTAAACTTTACCTAGAAATAAGGCTAATACTAGTACTATAAATACTTCTTCTAGTAGATAGTAAAATAGAGAACTAAGTTACTAGCTATACTATTTTACTAATAGTAACTAGTAACTACTATAAATACTATCTATTCTTTATTACTACTCTAGCCTAGAAAACTTTTATTATTCTTAGCTTACTATAGCTAAGGCGCTATAATCTAAGTATAGACTAGATAGAAATAACGTTAACCTTTAACTTATAATACTACTAACGCTACTATTACTCTATAGGTCTTCTCTTACTACTCTAAGCCTCTATAGTTCTAGACCTCTCGCAAGCCTTCTATAACCTTATTATACTAGGCGAACCTAAATATTCTAACTATAAACTACCTATATATAAAGAAGTAGCTAAATATAATTAACTATAAGAAAGCTTACTAATTACTATTAAAGTAAGCCTAACTTCTAGCTGTCTCTACTATCGTACGTATAATACTAATATAAAAAAAAATACTATACTAAAATACTACGCTCTTATAATTCTAAACTAACTATAAGAAAAACTAGTCTCTACCTATTTTACCGCTAGATTAAGGTAAAAGAGAAAACTACTATAGAAGCTACTACTTCTACTATTAAGTACTCTACTTTCGTAGCTACTCTATACTACCTAGTAGTAGAACAAGTAGCCTAACCTAAAAGATATCTAACTAGTATTCGCTATAACCTTTCTCTAACTCTACTAAAACTCTAGTATAAGAGCTATAAAGATTACCTAGAAAAAGCTTAATAATATAGAGATATAGAAACTCTCTAGAGAAATATATAAGCTTTTTACTAAAAGTAAAACTCTACTATATATAAGAAGTATAACTAACGCGAATATTAATAAATTTATAAAAAAGAAACTAGATTTACTAAAGAAGAGCCTTATTAAAATACTACTATTATAGTTAGTAGACCTATATAAAGAATTTCTATCTAGTAAAGTAAATAAATTACTACTACAGCGAGCCTAGAACTATAAAATTAAACTTATACTAGAAAAGAAGCTACTATACTAGAAGAATAGACCTTTCTTCTTACTAAAGCTATAGGTTAACGTACTTTACTATTAAACCGCCTATACTATCGAACTACCTAAAAATACTAAGCCTCTACTAAATACTACTATCTTATTTAGATTGCTCTAACTCTAAGCTACTTAAGATAAATCTAGATAAGCTATCTAACTTATCTATATCGTCTTTAACTACCTAGCACGTTTGCGCGTTATGCTCTAGCTTACCGCAGCGTCTATAGCGTCGCTAAGCTAGCTAGCCATTACGTGCTACTACTGTTACGATTACAGGATTAGGAATAGAGTTAGCTAGCTAGAACAGAGGAAACGGTAAGCTAAGCCTAGGGTTACGAGATAAGAGATTACGTGCGAGGTTACGGGAATAATTAGAGTTACGTAACGTGGATTAGATAGATTAGGTAGATTAGGACCTAATTTAAGAGATTAAACTCTAATCTAGAGAATCTACGAGAGCTAGAACCTTAGTACCTAATCTAGCTAAGATAGTACATGTATATAACTAGAAAGAGCTTGCTTCTTATAGCTTCTTATAGTTATTACTTTATTTATTAAATTACTATAGAGACTTGCAATTTATAGTATTATTATCTCTACCTCTTTATTACTAAAGATTCTAGCCTAAAGTATACCTCTTACCTTTTCTTATAAAAGTAAGCCTTAGTCTTAGTTAAGAGAATAGCTTATAATAAAATAACTACCTAACGTTAAAGAGTAGAACTATTATATTAATAGTTAGAACCTAATCTAGAAAGGTCTAAGCCTAGAAGCTAACTATAAAAGAATAGATTATAGAACTCTAATAGGTTGTTATAGTACTCTAGAAAATAAGCGTTTACTAGGTAGAAGAGCTAGCTATAGTAAAGTAATAGGTCTAGGCTAAGATTACTCTACTACAACGCTTTAATAGAAAAAAGAAAAACCTTAATACGTTTCTAGTAGCTATAGAACTCTACCTATAGTATAACGCTATAGTATTTCTATAGAATAAGAATAAAATTCTAGAAGCTATAATAAATATAGAAGAGAAAGCTCTTACGTAGACTAAGCCTTATATATTAGACTAGCTAGAAAATAAGAGTAATATAAAGAGAATATAATAGTCTATAGATAAAATTTTTAAAAGCTAGACTAGGTTTATAAAGTATCTTAGAGAGATATTTAGAGAAGTTAACGTATATAAAGTAGCCTAGAAAAAGCTATTCTAACTATAATAAATAGAATTAGCATTCTAGTATATAGCTACGTTTAGGTAGCTAAGTACTTACCTAGACTAGAATAACTTTACGCTAGTAGAACTCTTCTATAAGAGACTAAAGAAGTTAGTTAAGAATAATATCGCGCACGCTAAACAACTAGAAAACCTAAGTAACACTATAGAGATAGTAGTTAAAATTAATAATTAATAGTATAAATAGAATCTAGAATACTAATAGACAAGAGATTACTCTATTCTAGTAATAGTTAGAACTAGATAACTATAGACTATGTTCTAAGAAGACTTTATAGACCTAGACTAGGTTAAGACCTTATAAAAAGAGAAACGAACTCTAAAGAACAAGAAGAAAGTATAATACTTTAAGAAAGAACTATGCCTAGTCTATAGAGAAAAAGAACACTTTATACAAAAATATCTAAAGAAAAAGAAAATAGTTAGAATAATCTAAGTAGACTATAATAGTCTTATATAGATAGTATACTATAATAATAGCTATATAATATACTAGAGAGATAAGGTTAACTTAGAATAGTACCTAATAAGAGTTAGAGCTATTATGCTAGAATACTCTATATACACTAAACACCTTACTCTAGATACTATCTAATAACGTATTAACGTACGATAGTACTAGATATACGCAGAATTCTATAATACGTAGAACTATTAGCACGTATACTAGAATATTCTATTTACTAATAACAAATTCTAGAAGGCGTTAGAGGCTCTTAAGAAGGTAGCTAGGTTAGTAGAATACCTTATAGATAAAGAAGTGTACACGTATATCTAGAAGATATACTAAGGCTTCTCTATAAACTACTCTAGAGCCTAGAAGGCTAAATAGTAGTAACTAAGGTGTATAGGTAGAGGTAAGTATAAGAATCTCTTCTATAAAGTATACCTAACTAAACTATTATAAGAAAAGAAACTCTCTAGACTATTTATATATAACTAGGAAATTAAAGTACGCCTATAGTAGAAGCTGTACTAGCTATGCAAAGGCGACTACCTAGGTTATAACTACGTCTACTAGGCCTACCTATTAGTAGTCTATAGAGAAGAAGGTAAGATAGTAGTTAAGATAGCTATTAGCACACAAGAACTAGATAAAGTAGAGATTTAGGTAGCTACGTATATAAACCTATACTCTAGAGACACTAGTAGAATAGTAACGCTAGAACTAGTTAAAGAAGTCTATAGTAAAAAACACCGCGCTAAACTATAGAAGTAGTATGCTATAGAATACTAATACTACTAAGAATAATACTAAACTATAGAATAGATAGCCTAATACTCTAACTACTACACGCTTAACTATAGATAGTACTTTCTAGAATAGAAGTACCTATACTATAGAAAAAGGGCTAAGAATAAACATATAAAACTCTATTAGACTATATACTTACTAGAAAGATGCCTAGTATATATAGTAGAAAAGAAACAGGGATTAATATTAGCTACTTCTTTAAAGTTAAAAAACTAGCAGGCCTCTAAGGTAGAGGTCTAGCCTAGAAAGACTCTATTTAGACTATTAGTAAAATTATTACTCTAAAGCCTAGAACGCTACGCGTAAAAGCTATATTAGAAAATAAGAAATTTATAGCTTATATAAATAGCAAAGTAGTAAAAACGTATATTTTTACTAGCCTAGTAAAACTATAGAATATACTATTTTAAGAGAAATAATAGCTATACTAAGTATAACTTGTAGATAACTAGCTATCTACCTTTAGCTAAGAATAGATTTACTTAGAAACTAAGGTATAGGTATTAGATATCTAGAGAATATAGAAATAATAATTCTATAATATTATAGAACTAGAAAATATAGACGTACTTCTAGAGCTAGATTAGCTATAAAGACATAACTCTAATATTAGTTAGATTAGGCTAAAACTCTAGAAAAGGCCTAAAGTAGTATAGAAGGCTAGAGTAAGATACTACCTAAGAGCTTACTAAAAGCTAGAGGTAAAGATTAGAAGAATATTCTTTATAAGTTTAACAAAATAAGCGAAGAAATAACCTTAAGACGTTAGCATTATATAGATATAAAAGCTACAACCTAATATAAAGTAACTACCTTAGAAGGTTAAGAAAGACTATAAGAAGTTCGCGTTATTATTTAACTAATAGAACGACGGCGTTCTACCTAAATATAAACTATAGAACTATAAGATATCTATAGAAGATAAAGCTACGCTAAAACTAGAACTAATATATCTACTTAGCTATAAGTAAAGAGAGAAACTCTAAAGGTATCTAGAGAGACTTCTCTAAAAAGAATATATTTAAGAAAGCTAAAGCCTAATAGTATTACCTATACTATTTATACTAAAGAAGAATAAATAGTTAAGACTATATATTAACTATAGACAGCTTAACTAAGTAACTTAAAAGAACTAATATTTATTACCTATAATCTTAGAACTAATAGACTAGCTTGTAGAAGTATAATAGTTTACAAAGTTTAATATTAGAGAAGAGTACTACTAGATATAAATTAAGAAAAGATATAAGTAGAAAATAGTCTTTAGAATAAGAGAAGGCCTATATAAATACCTAGTTATACTATTTAAACTTACTAACGTACTAGTAATATTCTAGAGTATAATTAACGTAGCTCTATATAAATATATAGAAAGGTTTACTATAGCCTACCTAGACAACGTACTTATATACTTAAAGAGAAAATTAAAAGAATATAAGAACTACGTATAGAAAACGCTATAGAAGTTTAGAGAGTATAGACTTCTTATAGCGTCTAATAAGAGCGAATTCTACTATATAGAGACTAGCTACTTAGAATTTTATCTAACCCGCGAGAGAATCTAGATAGAGATAGATAAAGTCTAGGCGATTCTAGACTAGCCTGTACTCTAGATAGTAAAAGAAGTGTAATTCTTTCTTAGATTTACTAACTACTACTAAAAGTTTATCTAAGAATATTTATAGATTATAGCACTACTTATAGAAGTTACTAAAAAAAACTAAGAGTTTAGATAAAAAGACTTATAATAATAAGCGTTTAAGATACTAAAATAAATGTTTACTACTACACCTCTATTACAAACGTTTAACAAAAACAAACCTATATAGGTTAAAGTAAATGCCTTAGACAGAGCGCTAGAGGTATACCTTAGCTAACCTAGAGAAGCTAGCAAGTACTAACTATACTTCTTCTACTTAAGAAAGTTCTTAACACTAGAACTTAACTATAATATATACGATAAGAAACTTATAGCTATTATAGTAGTAATAAAAAAATAGAGAATATACTTAGAAGGTACTAAGTACTCTATTAACGTAGTATTAGACTATAAGAACCTTATAGCGTTTATAACAATAAAAACGCTAAATAGGTAATAAGTTAAATAGGTAGAAACGCTAGCTATACTAGACTTTACAATCTAATACTAGAAAGGTACTAAAAACAAAGTAGTAGATATGCTTAGCTAAAGAGCTAACTATATAGTAGTAGCTAAGAAGAAATACAAAGCTATACTCTACGCTAAACTAGATAGAACTCTAGAATATAATAGCCCGCGAATTAGCTAGGTTACGAAAATCTAAGACTAGTAGAATAATAGACTAGAGCTGCCTAATAAATAAGAGAAAAGAGAAGTACTAGAAGCTCTATAAATAGAATTTCTTTAGAAATTCTATAGCATAATAATGTATAGATACTAAGAAATTAAACGTACTCTTAAAAGACTATAGTAAGAATATAGGTTTCTAGTAATAAAGAAAAAAGTTATAAGAATAGTATAAGAATATATAGAATACTAGTAAAATAAAGTAGTTAGATATTAACTATATAGGTTACTATAACCTCTAGAACTATCTATAGTACTATAGTAACACGTTACTATAAACTTTATTATAAAACTATCTAGGTTAGTTAAACCTACGTTACAAAGAAAGTGTAACGCTATCTTAGTAATTATAGACTAATTTACTAAATACGCATACTTCTACTTAACTAGTAAAACTCTTAAAGCTAAAGAACTAGCGTATAAGGTAAGCTAATAACTATTTAGCTAGTATAGAATACTAGAATAGGTTACTATAGATAGAGATAAACTATTTATATCTAAGTTCTAGAACGTATTACTTAGCTAAATAGAAATAAGTAATTAAATATTAACTAGCTTTTACCTACAAACTAATAGCTAAATAGAATAAACAAACTAGACTCTAGAAGAATACTTAAGAAACTACGTTAACTAGAAATAGAATAACTAGGTTAAACTACTATCTATAGTATAACTAGTATATAATATAGTAAAATAAGAAACTATAAAGATAACTCTCTACTAAGTATATTATAGCTATAAGGCTAGAATGTATAGATTAATAGTATATATAGCTATAATCTCTCTAAGAGTAGAGAAAAAAGAGTACTAGATAAGAAGAATCTATAATAAGCTATAGAAAATAGTAGAAAAAATAACTTAATAGGTAAATAAGAAAAGAATTAAAGAACTAACCTTTAAGAAAAGGGGTAAAGCTTTTATTCTGCGAAAAAACTTACGTACTAAATAACTAAGCAAGAAACTTAATTACTTATAAATTAGACTATTTAGAATTAATAAGTAACTTAGACCTATTAACTTTAGATTAGAACTTCTACTAATAATATAAATACACTCTATATTTTATAAATCTAAACTTAAGCTAGCACTTAATAATATACTACTTAATAAATAGACTAAGATAGAACTAGACTAGAACTTTAAGGTTAAAAGAATACTAGATAAAAAGTATATACAAGGTTAGTAGAAGTACTAGGTTAAGTAGAAAGAATATCTACTAGAGAAAGACACCTAGAAACTACTAGAAAACTTTAGAAACTACTCTAAGAAACTTAAGAAGTTTTATTAGTAGTACTAACTCTAAAACCTAGAGACTAGAACTCTAGATTCTCTAGATAACTCTAGTTAAATAACTAAAGAGGATTAACTAGAAGAATAGAAAGTTATAGTTATAAGAGTTACTATACCTTACGCTCTAACTACTCTAACTTCTTAATATTAGCTAGGTCTTTTAAAAGCAGCGCGTTGTAATAACACTATACTAGCTCTAACTACTTTTATAAGCGCTTACTATAAGCGTCTATAGACCGCTAGAATTCGCGTAGAGACGCCTTCTAATAATCTAGCTTAGCGCGAAAATAATCTATCTTCGCATAAAGGCGAGTCTCTATGCGCGCTAGCTCTACTCGCTAGGTCTTAGCAAGGCGCTTCGCCTTAAGACTAGCCTTAAACTACTAAGAACGTAAATTAGCTACTAACTAATTTAGTTTCTCTACCTCTTTCTAGTCTAATACCTTATTATAGAACTAACTCTTTATAATATACTTTAAGTAATAACTAGAAGATACCTCTATAACGTAACGTAGATTATAGAAATAGTAAGCGCTATAAGAGTTATTAGATATATTAGCGCTAGTACGCAGAATAAGATTAGCGTAATAGTAATAGTAAACTATTAAAGATTTAGTACGCGTAGGCGGTATAGTAGAGATAAGAGAAGAAGAGAGAATATAATACTATAGAACTATAGATAGTACTACTCTTATATAGAAATAGCGTAGAATAATAAAATACTATACCTAGAAATAGAATAGAGCTTTAGAATAATACTCTAGAAGAAGAGATAGGTATTACAATTATAGAATTAGAAATAAGGTTAGCTAGCTAGAATAGAGAAAATAGTAAGCTAAGCCTAGAGTTATAAGATAAGAGATTACGTATAAGGTTATAGAAATAATTAGAGTTACGTAACGTAAATTAGATAGATTAGGTAAATTAGAATCTAATCTAAGAGATTAGACTCTAATCTAGAGAATCTATAAGAGCTAGAACCTTAGTACCTAATCTAGCTAAGATAGTATATATATATAACTAGAAGAAGCTTGCTTCTTATAGCTTCTTATAGTTATTACTTTATTTATTAAATTACTATAGAGACTTGCGATTTATAGTATTATTACCTCTACCTCTTTATTACTAAAGATTCTAGCCTAAAGTATACTTCTTACCTTCTCTTATAAAAGTAAGCCTTAGTCTTAGTTAAGAGAATAGCTTGTAATAACTACCTCTTCGCGCTACTTCTTACTCTTATTCTAATTCGCAACCTCTCTTTAAGCAACTAGCTATAAGCTAGCTTTAATTATAAGAGTATTCTCTTTCTAAATTCGCTTTCTTTTACGCGAATTACGCTTCTTTTTCTATGCGTTAGCTACTTAAAGCTAGGCGACTTTAGACTCTACAAGTACTAGCTAATACGCTATTAGCTTATTACCTTTCTTAAGCTAATTAAGCAACTTAACAATATAAGTTAGCGACGAATTAAGGTGCTACGTAATTTTTCTCTAAATTAGAGTTAATTATAACTTTAATTTAGTAGAATTACTAGGTGTTTTACACTTCTAGGTAGTAGTATTATTAGTAGAGAGTGTTAGCATGCGTAATTAAACTTTAAGCTTTAATACTACTAAATCTAGGTTAAATAGAACTAAGCTAGCGCCTCTAAATTCTACTCTAATATTATTATTCGTAATTAACGCGTAAAAAGCCGCGTAAAACGTAGGTAGAAACTTAGTTTTTATAATATAGTTAATATAGCTACATATTAGAATCTTAACTTAGCAACTATATACTACCTTTAATAGTAAGAAGTAGCTAACGTTAAGTAGCTATAGAAGGTATAATAAATATACTAGTATATAAAGAGCTATAATTTTATTCTTCTTATAGTACTACTAGAATTTAATAGAGCTATAGCTTTTATAGCTATCTAAAATTAGTAGATAATATACGCCTATAACGTAACTCTTAGTATACGCGTTAAAGTGCTTTAACTACGTAATACTAACTTTATTTATTATCTAGCTACTTTTAGAGATAGCTATAACCTAGTTACGTAGTAGCTAGCTACCTTTATACTACGCTAAGAGGTAGTTCTTTCTTGTAATAATAAGAAATAGTAGAACCTATGTGTTGTCTACTACTCTCGCTATTATAATTGCTAAAATCTACTCGTAATTACCTAGTTAAAGGCTCTTTAGTCGCGATTGTCTCTTAGAGCTAGTAACTACTACTTAAGGTAATATTATTTCTATTATAAAGCTAGATTTATTAAAATTATACGTATCTTTATTAGTAATACTATACTTCGCCTTTATATTACCTACTAGGTTAAACTACGCCTAAATAATCGCAGAATCTTCTTGCTTTACTCTCTAATAGTTATACTAGCAATTAAGCCGTGTTTTAAGCTTAGAACGGCGCGTAACAAAGTAGTTTAGCTAGTTCTTACCTACAACCTTTTCTCTCTACTTAGTAAGTAGCTTATTAGCTATATCTTAAATAGTAGCAAGCTAAGAGGTAAATTCTCGCGTGTCTAGGTTAAGTATATGCTTAACTATTACCTACTCTTCGTTCTTTGTAAGCTTTATTTAATTAGGTGTCTTTTTACGTCTTTAAGTTACTCTATTACGTTAATTACAAACGCGCTCTTAAGGTATAATATAGAGAGCTACAGCGCGTTATAAGCTTAGCTCTAGGTCTTGTTAAATAGCCTAGAGCGTAAGCTATATCTAGAGTTCGTCTAAAGTTAATTAGGCGTTTATAGAGAGCTTTATAATAGAGATAGTAGTATTTAGTAGAGGCTTAGTATTTTTAGGTAGTTTAATAGTGTAGGCGGTTTAATAGTAAAGTATATTATAAGTTACTTATTATACTATTTAGACTATATAATACTCTAGCCTTCTTCTAGAACTATATTAATTATATACTATATAACCTACTAGACTAAACGTATACTACCTATCTTAATAATATTCTAATTTATTTAGCTAATTATAAGAAATATAAGAGCTACGTCTAGAAG
>NW_022987255.1:11818-21707 GCF_010094035.1 Trematosphaeria pertusa | reverse complement strand
AACTAGGCTTCTAGTAGAGTTCTTTTATAATATAATAAAGAAGGTATTCTATATTCTATTACTTATTTTTCTAGTAAATATACTACGCTAGAATATAACTATAAAATCTATAATAAGAAGCTTCTTACTATTATTAAGGCGCTTAAAGAATAGAGACTAGAGCTATAAGACGTTATAGAACTATTTAAGGTTATTATAGACTATAAGAATCTAGAATACTTTATCTTAACTAAAACTCTAAGCTAGTATTAAGTCTAGTAGTTAGAATTTCTTTTATAGTTTAACTTCTAGATTATATACTAACTAAGCTTAAAGACTATTTGCCTAGATGCGCTAAGCTAGAAACCTAGAGATTACCTTGCTAAAATAGATGTAAATAATAATTATATTAAGAATAGACAGCGTATAGTACTTCTCTTAGAATAATTTAACCTAGCTATACTAGTAGACCTTTTTAGAGAGACCTAGAATACCTAGAATCTATATACTACTCTAATTAATATTATTCTACTAGCTATAGCTAAGTCTATTAATAATCTAATTAATCTAGCGTACTAAAGGTTAGATATAGTCTAGGCTATAATATTTACTCTCTAGAATAAATAAGTAAAATAATAGCTAAGAATACTATAAAAAGAGCTAAGAATACTAATACTAGACTATAGAACTCTTAATAGATAGATCTACTACTAAAACTAATTATTTACTCTGCCTAATAATAAGTTATAAACCTAAATTCTCTACTAAACTTACTCTACTAGCTCTACTAGATACTCTAGCTAAGTTAAAACTATTAACCTAGTTATAAGAGACTACTAGTAGCCTAGAGTTACTAGAAACGTTAAGAAATACGTTAGAGCTTATAAGCTATACACGCGTATTAAGAGCTTATACCTTACTTCTTAAAGCTTTCTTTAACTATTACTAGTACTATTCTATACCTAGTTAGATATATCTATTAACTATATTACTCTATTACTACTATATTATTATAATTATAGAATCGAAAATAGAGTTAGCTAGCTAGAATAGAGAAAAAGGTAAGCTAAGCCTAGAACTATAGAATAAGAGATTACGTGTAAAGTTATAGAAATAATTAGAGTTACGTAGTAAGAATTAGAGAGATTAGGTAGATCTAGACCTAATCTATAGATTAGGCTCTAATCTAAGAAATCTATAAGAGCTAGGTCTTAGCATCTAATTTAGCTAAGACGGCGTATATATATAACTAGAAGAAGCTTACTTCTTATAGCTTCTTATAGTTATTACTTTATCTATTAAATTACTACTATAACTTGCGATTTATAGTATTATTAACTCTATCTCTTTGTTACTAAAGATTCTAGCCTAAAGTATACCTCTTACCTCCTCTTATAAAAGTAAGCCTTAGTCTTAGTTAAGAGAATAGCTTATAATAAAATAACTACTTAACGTTAAAGAGTAGAATAACTATATTAATAGTTAGAATCTAAGCTAGAAAGGTCTAAGCCTAGAAGCTAACTATAGAAGAGTAGATTATAGAACTCTAATAGGTTGTTATAGTACTCTAGAAGATAAGTGTCTAATAGGTAGAGAAACTAGCTATAGTAAAACAATAGGCCTAGGCTAAGATTACCTTACCTTAACGCTTTAATAGTAAAAGAGAGAACCTTAACGTATTTCTAGTAGCTATAGAACTCTACCTATAGTATAACGCTATAGTATTTCTATAGAATAAGAATAAGATTCTAGAAGCTATAATAAATATAGAAGAAGAAGCTCTTATATAGGCTAAGCTCTATATATTAGACTAGCTAGAAAATAAGAGTAATATAAAGAGAATATAATAGTCTATAGATAAAATCTTTAAAAGCTAGATAGAGTTTATAAAACACCTTAGAGAGACGTTTAGAGAAGTTAACGTATATAAGATAGCGTAGAAAAAGTTATTCTAATTATAATAGACTAGATTAGCATTCTAGTATATAGTAACATTTAGGTAGCTAAGCGCTTACCTAGACTAGAATAACTTTACGCTAGTAGAACTCTTCTATAAGAGGTTAAAAGAGTTAGTTAAGAATAATATTACGCACGCTAAATAGCTAGAGAACCTAAGTAATACTATAGAGATAGTAGTAAAAATTAATAACTAATAGTATAAATAAAACCTAGAATATTAATAGAGTAGAGACTACCTTATACTACTAATAATTAGAACTAAATAACTATAGACTATATTCTAGAGAGACTCTATAGACCTAGACTAGGTTAAAACTCTATAGAAAGAAAAGTAGACTCTATAAATAAAGAAAAAGGTATAATACTTTAAGAAAGAACTATACCTAGTCTATAGTAAAAAAGAATACTTTACGTAGAAATACCTAAAGAAAAAGAAAATAGTTAAAATAATCTAGATAGACTATAATAGTCTTATATAGATAGCATGCTATAATAATAGCTATATAATATACTAGAGAGATAAGGTTAACTTAGAATAGTACTCTACTAGAGTCTAGGCTATTATACTAGAGTACTCTACGTATATAGAATATCTTACTCTAGAAGTAATCTAATAATATATTAATATATAATAGTACTAGATATATATAGAAATCTATAACGCCTAGAACTATTAGTACGTATATTAGAATATTCTATTTACTAATAAAGAATTCTAGAAGGTATTAGACGCCCTTAAGAAGGTAGCCTAATTAGTAGAATACCTTATAGATAAGAAAGTATACTTATATATTTAAGAGATATACTAGAGCTTCTCTATAAACTATTCTAGAGCTAGAAAAGCTAAGTAGTAGTAACCTAGATATGTAGAAAGAAGTAGATATTAAGACCTCTTCTATAAGGTATATCTAACTAAACTATTCTAGAGAAAGAAGCTCTCTAGACTATTTTTATATAACTAGAAAATTAAAGCACGCCTATAGTAGAAACTATACTAGTTATATAAGAGAAACTACCTAGAATATAACTATATCTACTAAACTTACTTCTTAGTTATCTATAGTAGAGAAGAAAGAGTAGTAGTTAAGATAGCTACTAGTACGTAAGAACTAGATAATAAAGAAATTTAGATAACTACGTATATAGATTCTTACTCTAAGAAAGAAACTAGCTAAATAGTAATACCTAAACTAGTTAAGAAAGTCTATAGTAAAGAATATTATACTAAACTATAGAAGTAATATACTATAGAATACTAGTATTATTAAGAATAGTATTAAACTATAGAATAGGTATTCTATTACTCTAACTACTATATACTTAACTATAGATAGTATTTTCTAGAATAGAAATACCTATACTATAGTAAGAAGGCTAAGAATAAATATATAAAACTCTATTAGACTATATACTTACTAGAGTAATGTCTAGTATATATAGTAGAAAAGAAGTAGAGGTTAGCACTAGCTACCCTCTTAAAGTTAAAAAACTAGCAGGCCTCTAAGGTAGAGATCTAGTCTAGAAAGGCTCTATTTAGACTATAGATAAGATTATTACTCTAAAACCTAGAACGCTATACATAAAAGCTATATTAGAAGAAAGAAAGCTTATAGCCTATATAGATAGTAGAGTAGCTAGAATATATATCTTAGCTAGCCTAGTAAAGCTACTAAACCTACTATTTTAAGAAAAATAATAGCTATACTAAGTGTAACTTATAGATAACTAGCTACCTACCTTTAGCTAAGAATAAATTTACTTAGAGACTAAAGTATAGGTACTAGATATCTAGAAGATATAAGAATAATAGTTCTATAATATTATAGAACTAGAAAATATAGATATACTTCTAGAACTAGATTAGCTATAGAGATATAACTCTAATATTAATTAAATTAAGTTAGAACTCTAGAAAAGGCCTAGAGTAGTATAGAAGGCTAGAGTAAGATACTACCTAAGAGCTTACTAAAAGCTAGAGGTAAAGATTAGAAGAATATCTCTCGCAAGTTTAATAAAGTAAGTAAGAAAATAACCTTAAGACGTTAGCGTTATATAGATAAGAAAGCTATAACCTAATACAAAGTAACTACCTCTAGAGATTAAAAAGAACTATAAGAAGTTTATATTACTATTTAATAGATAGAATAATAGCGTTCTACCTAAATATAAACTATAGAACTATAAGATACCTATAAAAGACGAAGCTATGCTAAAGCTAGAACTAATATACCTGCTTAGCCGTAAGTAAAGAGAGAAACTCTAAAGGTACTTAGAGAGACTTCTACGCAAAGAATATATTTAAGAAAGCTAGAGCCTAATAGCCTCTCTAGTACTATTTATACTAAAGAAAAATAGATAGCTAAGACTATATATTAACTACTAATAGCTTAACTAGGTAACTTAGAAAAATTACTATCTATTACCTATAATCTTAGAACTTATAGACTAGCTTATAGAAGTATAGTAGTTTATAAAGTTTAATATTAAAGAAGAGTATTACTAGATATAGATTAAGAAAGAATATAAGTAGAAAATAGCCTTTAGAATAAGAGAAGGTCTATATAAATACCTAGTTATACTATTTAGACTTACTAACGTACTAGTAATATTCTAGAGTATAATTAATATAGCTCTATATAAGTATATAGAAAGGTTTATAATAGCCTATCTAGATAATATACTTATATATTTAAAGAGAGAACTAGAAGAATATAAGAACTACGTATAGAAAACGCTATAGAAGTTTAAGAAGTATAGACTTCTAATAGCTTCTAATAAGAGCGAATTCTACTATATAGAAACTAGCTACTTAGAATTCTACTTAATCTAAGAAAGAATTTAGATAGAAATAGACAAAGTTTAGGTAGTTCTAGACTAGCTTATACTCTAAATAGTAAAAGAAGTATAATTCTTTCTAGAATTTATAAACTACTACTAAAAGTTTATCTAAGAGTATTTATAGATTACTACTCTACTTATAGAAGTTGCTAAAAAGAACTAAGAATTTAGATAGAAAGACCTATAATAATAAGCGTTTAAAACGCTAAAATAAACGTTTACTACTATACTACTACTATAAACGTTTAATAAAAATAAACTAATATAGGTTAAAATAGATATATTAGACTAAGCTCTAGAGATATACCTTAGCTAACTTAGAGAAGATAGTAAGTATTAACTATACTTCTTCTACTTAAGAAAATTCTTAGTACTAGAACTTAACTATAACATATATAATAAGAAACTTATAGCTATTATAGTAGTAATAAAGAAATAGAGAATATACTTAGAAGATACTAAGTACTCTATTAACGTAATATTAGACTATAAGAACCTTATAGCGTTTATAACAATAAAAACGCTAAACTAATAATAAGTTAGATAGATAGAAACGCTAGCTACACTAAACTTTATAATCTAATACTAAAAGAGTACTAAAAATAGAGCTATAGATATACTTAGCTATAGAGCTAACTATATAGATACTATAAAAGAAAAATATAAAGCTATACTCTATATAAGACTAGATAGAACTCTAGAATATAATAGACTATAGGTTAGCTAGATTATAGAGATTAGAGACTAGTAGAATAATAAGCTAGAACTACCTAATAAATAGAGATAGTAGAAAGTACTAGAAACGTTATAAATAAAGTTTATCTAGAAATTCTATAGTACTATAATATATAAGTACTAGAGAATTAAACGTACTCTTAAGAGACTATATTAGAGATATAGATTCTCTATAATAAAGAAGAAAGTTATAAGAATAGTATAAAAGTACGTAGAGTACTAGTAAAATAAGATAACTAGGTACTAACTCTATAGGCTACTATAACTCTTAGAACTACCTATAGCGCTATAGTAATACGTTACTATAAACTTTATTATAAAGCTATCTAGATTAATTAAATCTACGTTATAAAGAAAGTATAATGCTATCTTAGTAATTATAGACTAATTTACTAAATACGTATACTTTTACCTAACTAGTAAAACTCTTAAAGCTAAAGAACTAGCTTATAAGGTAAGCTAATAACTATTTAGCTATATAATAGTCTAGTTCGGGGATTTACCTAGAGTTATATAACCTCGAGTTACGTAATCTTATTACGTAACCTAGTCTAGCGTCTTAGCGCTTAGCACTTCTATATATAGAGCCTCTTAGAGTATTCTTCTACTTCTTACCTTTAGATAGCTAAATTTAACTTAACCTACTCTACTAGTACCTCTTATTCTTATAGCTTATAGAGATAGTACTACCTATAGCTAACTTACCTAGCTAGGTGTTCTAGAAGCGCTTATAGTAGTAGAGACTATAGACCTAGCCCTTATATTATCTAAAGGTTAATACCTCTTTAGCTAGAGATAGTAGTATAATATTAGGCTAAACTAAGTAGCCTTATAAGAAGCGTTTACTAATAGCTATACTAAGAATTAGAGCTATAAGAGCCTAGTTACTTACTCTAAGAATCTATTAACGTTACTAATTAATTACTCGTCTCTTTAGTACTATATAAAACTACTAGTAGATCTAGTTAGTAGTAGAAAGATACTAGTACTAAGCTAAAGAGAGCTATTAAGAGCTTTATATATAGAAGAACTTCTATAGAACTTCTACGTACGAAAACTTTCCCCCTCTCTCTTTATAAATTATAAAAAATTAATAATTCTCTACTCTACTAGTAGAGCTAATAATCTCTCTACTCTGCTAGTAGAACTAATAACTTGCTACTCTACTAGCAGCTAAATACCTTCTCTCTTTGCTTCTTTCTTAATTAAAAAGCTAAATAAATCTAAACACTATAGAAGAACTCTTGCAAAGCTAATCTAGAGATAGAACCTTAGCTCTATAATATCTCTTTACTCTAATAGTTCTTAAATTTAGAGTAGTAAACCTGCTAGTAGAATATACTAATTAATATTTCTATTATAAAAACTCTGTTTAGTAATATAACGCGATAACTAATAAGAATTAGAATAATAACTTTAACTAGAAGCTTATAAGACTCTACTAGAGCTTAGTAATACTAGAGCTATTATTAGCCTTAGGTTTATATATACTCTCTACCTCTACTAAAGAGCTTTAAGAGCTCTTTCTAGAAACGCTAGCTAAAATTATTAATAAAATAGTTAGCTAATTATATATATAATAGGTATATAAATAATAAATTTATATATATTACTAGATTACTACTAACGCTTTTACTAAGAGAGATAATATATACGTAAGATATTAGATATAGGCTACTACTCTAGCTAAAAAAGACGCTAAAATCTAGTAACTATAAGCGTAATTAATCTACTCTAGAGACTAGATACTACCTACTACGCTAGTTTAACGCGTAACGTGTTTCTCTATAACACTAATTATACGTAATTTAAGCACGTTACTACTAGAGAATTTAATCTTAGGTTCTTACCTCTCTATATACTAGCTAGCTATACCTCTAGCGTTATAAGCGCTAGAGAGCTAACTAACGCGCTTTACTAAGTTTCTAGATCTACTCTTATTATTAGATAGTAAGAGTGTTACCTTTAAGTAATAGAGAGATAGCTTATATAATAAACTTTAAGTAAACTAGAATTAGTATACTAGAGATACGCTAAAGAATACTAAGAAAACTATTATTACCTATATCTATACGTAAACTAAAGAAGACGTATACTAGACTCTATTAGTAATACTACGTACTATTAAGAATAGTAGCGTAGTAGTTTTCTATAATTATATTCTTAATTAGCTAGAGAGAAGCTATAGAGATCTATATAAAGAGCTAAACGCTTACTATAATTTCTAAAAGCTTTATTACTAAGACGCTACTAACTTCGCCTACTTCTAGAATAATTTCTTCTATCTTGTATAGAAGCGCTAGCTTCTAGTAGATTAATAGGTAGAGAAGTTTTATAAGAAGCTACTAGAGAATATACGTACGTAGTTAGGTATATACTAATATTAATACGTTAATAACTATAATTACTATATAGACCTTGCTTAAGACCTTACTTAAGAGCTTACCTCTAGAAAAGTACGCGTTACTACTAGAAAGGCTAAAAAGCGTAACGTAATCGCGTTAATACTATAATATGCGCCTCTAGCTCTTTTAGGTTTTCTAGCACCTAATAAAGCTCTAGTAATCTAGAAGCTAGTTACCTATTTTTAATACTACTAACCTAGCTACCTAAGCTATAATTACTCTAGAGCTTCTACTACGTAGAAAGCTATTAAGAACGTTAATCTAGAGAAGAAGCCTATAGAGCTTATAGAGCTATAAGTACCTAAGAATAATATGTTAGAATATAAATCTAATAATTTAGAAAAAGTCTAGCTCTAGAAGAAGTCTTCTCTCTAGAGCTACCTACTAGAGTAATAAACCTACGCGAAAAGCTATTTAGTAGTTCTACGTTTACTCTACTCTACTAAATATTTATAAATAGTCTTATAATTAAGCTTAGAGGTTTAATTAATACTAGAGTAGGTAGCTACGTTCTAGTATACCTAAAGCACCTTTAGACTCTTAGGAAAAACCTCTACGTTAAGCTATCGCGTATAGAACTAATCCCTCTTACTAGATATAATAGACAACCTAATAGCTAAGTAAATAAGTATTTTAAAGCTAATCTAGTACTAGAAAGCTACTAAATCTATACTTACTTTATATATTATAATACTAGCCGCTATAATATAATAATTAGTTATAAGTTACTTAAGAAAGTTAACGTTTAGGTTAACTATAAGTAGCGCGTACTAATATAGCTAGATACTAATTAATTAATTAATTATAAACGCGACGCGTTTATTTCTATATAATCTTCTTAATCTACTACTAAAGCTTAAGTAGCTTACTAAGCTAATACTAATTACTACAACGCTCTAATATTAGTAGTAGAAAAGCTAGAAGTAATATAATAAGAAAAGAGAGAATTATAACACTAGAAGCTTTAAGAAAACCTACGTAAAATAGATAAATAGCTTAAGAATCTTAACCTACCTACTAGGTTACTCTATAAGCTAAAAAAGCTACCTGTTTTGTAGAAAATATACTTAAAGGCTAGGCTTAACGTTAATATAATTAGCGTAGCTACCTTTATAATTAACGCGTGTTAAAAAGATACTATAATTAGGTACCTTAGTATCTATAAGGTTAATTAGCTTATTACTAATAGAAAGAAAACTCTAGTTACTAATCTAGAGAAGAAACTCTACTAACTAGTTGCTAAAAAGCTTCTATTTCTAGAATATACTAGCGTAACTATAGCCTATTTCTTAAAAAAGAATTCTAATACTCTACTACTATATAGAGAAGGCGTAGATTATAATATTAAGCTTATAATAGAAAATACTCTAATAAATAGTTTTCTTTATAGTATATTACTAGAGTACCTATAGTTAGTATAGGATTATCTAGAGAACTACCTTTATTATGGCTTTATTGTTTATAGTAATGCGTTATACGTGTTACTAGTTCTATTTACTAAAAAGCTAGGTAGAGAATAGAGGTTCTACGTTAACTATTAAAAGCTTAATACTATTATAAAAAAAAACGTCTATTCTATCTCTCTTATCTAGAAAACGCTTATACGTCTATTACGCGCTAAGATCTTTACTAAGTTAGACGTAAGGTAAGCTTTCTACTAGATCTAGCTTAATAAGTTAGTAGAGAACCTAACGTCTTTCTATACATAGTATAGTAACTATAAGTATTAAGTTCTACTCTTTAGTCTCTATAATAGCTCTACTACCTTTTAGTAATATATTAACAAGGTATTATATAGCTTACTAGACGATTTCTATATAGTATATATTAACAATATTCTTATTTATTTAGAGAATTCGCTTAAGTATAAAGTCTATGTTGCCTAGATACTTAATTAATTATATAGAGCTAGGTTATAAGTAGATATTAAGAAATCTAAATTTACTATTAAAAGTACTAAGTTTCTAGAATTA
>NW_022987255.1:8933-11318 GCF_010094035.1 Trematosphaeria pertusa | reverse complement strand
CTTTTATAGTATTAACTAACTACTAAGTATAAGAGCTAGGTTTACAGTCTCTACTACTATAAGCGCCTCTAGAACACCTAGCTAGGTAAGTTAGCTATAGGCAGCACTGTCTCTACAAGCTGTAAGAATAAGAGGTGCTAGTAGAGTAGGTTAGGTTAAATTTAGCTATCTAAAGGTAAGAAGTAGAAGAATACTCTAAGAGCTCTCTATATATACAGGGTGCCTATGCTAAGGCGCTAGGCAGAGTTATGTAACTTAGGCGAAGCCGAGTTAGGCTAAAGCACTAAGTTAAAGCTAAGTTAGACTATTACATTACCCCCCCTTATAGGGAGAGCTCGTCTTTAAGCTCTAAAATACGCCTTCTAGGTCTCTCTTCTTCTAAAACTTCCGCGTTATACTCTTAACTATCTCTTTTTAGCTTATAGTAAGTGTATTTGTATTAGTTTTAAACTAGAAGCGCTTTTATAGCTACTACCTTCTTCTTAAAGAGAAAGAGACTTGTTTTTACGTTAGTAGGGCGGCTTTCTTATTAGCTCTCTTCTTAAATAATGCTATAAGCTTAGCAGAGTCTTAAATTACTTAGCAGCGCCTTCGCGTTACTCTAGCGTCTTCTACTCTTATAGGTTTTAAATTCTTTACTATCTTCTCTAAAGTCTCGTCTTTTTTATACACCTTAATTTAAGTATCTAATTATAATAGCAGCTCTAGCTTATCTAGGTATACTATATAAAAGTCTCTTACCTTATAGAGAGCGTTAATAAAGCCTATAGTATTATACTAGGTAGAGTTAGAATTATAAGTAACTTATGCAGCGCGGTATTAAAGATAATTTTAATAAAGACGGCTATCTAGAATTTTATATATAGGCTATTCTAGATTACTATTAACTTTAATAGGTAGCTACTTAGACTCTACCTACTCTAGTAATAGCTCTAAGGCTTTTCTTAACTAATTAGCGTAGAAGACGTTATACATACGTATATACGTAGGTAGCTAGAGCTAGAAGAAGTAACTTTTTCTAGTAATAATTAGGTAAGAGCTATATATCTATTAATCTAGCTTTATACTAGGCTAATCTATTAAAAAGCTATAAGGTTTAACGTAGACAAGGTTGCCTACTATAAAATTAGGTTCTTAGCGCTTTTTATTTACTTAGAGCGCCTGTTTAGCTTACGCTTTCGCGATATTACTTTATACAATTTTAGTAGCTTTTTCTATAGCGTTATATTACTTCTTAGTAAAATTCTAAGCTTTCTAGCGTAAGAGACGCTTATGTAGAGTAGAGGCTTTTATTATACGCTTCTTCTAATTCTAGTAGTATATTAGTTAGTATCTAAATTTAATTTTATATACTATTAGTTCTATAGTTTTATATAGTAACGTAGCTTATACCTAATCTATATAGAGTAGAAGGTCTAACTAATTATTCTAGTAGTAGTTAACGAATAGACGTAGACGCTAATTAAGATATTAATTAACAATCTCTATATTTCTATTAGTTTGTAAGTAGTACGTAGTAGAGAGCTTCTACTTAATTTCTATAAGCTAGTAGAGCTTATCTATAAAGATAGAGGTAAACTATAGGCTATAATCTAATATAATAAACCTAGAAGAACTATATATACGCTAGATATATTAGTAATATAGCTCTACTATACGTTAAGCTATAATTTTCTTATAGTAGAGTAGAGAGAAGCTCTACTTACTTAGCTAATCTATAATAACGTACACGTAGTTAAATTCTTTCTTATTAGAGGGAAAGCTCTTAAAATCTATAGAGACGTTCTACTATACCCTCTTAGAAATAGGTAGAAGCTTTAGAAGACCTAGCGTCTTATTTTATAAAGTATAGCTTTAGTAGTAAGCCTTATATACTACTACGTACGTGTTAACGTCTTTCTATATACCTAGCTAGTAATATTAATCTTATAGTAACTAGGTAGTTTTCTAGCGTTCTAGATAGATAGTTATCTAAGTAGTATATATAGCGCGTATTAAATACGTTTATAAGTAGTTAATAGTAGAAACTATTAATTAATTCTAATAGGTTAATAAGCTGTCTTTTATTTTCTAGGTGGAGCCTAATATAGTAGCTTTTTTTTAAGCTAGCTATAGAGAGTTGTCTAATTAGTTAGCTATAATAACCTAATTAATTATAGTATATAGATTCTTAGTAGAGAGTGCCTCTATAAACGTATTAGTAGTAGTGATTTTTGTAGTACTGCTAGCTAATCTCTAGGTAGCTAGAACTAATAACTTACCTAATAATTACTTAATAGCTAAGAGGCTAATTTACTTCTTACTTAGAAAAGCCCTTATATAGGCGGCATAATTCTTCTTCTTTTAAGTCTTAAGCTCTTCTTACTTTTATAATAACGCGTCCGC
>NW_022987255.1:0-7713 GCF_010094035.1 Trematosphaeria pertusa | reverse complement strand
ACTTTATAGATACTAAGGTACCTAATTATAGTATCTTTTTAACGCGTATTAATTATAAAGGTAGCTACACTAATTATATTAACGTTAAGCCTAGCCTTTAAGTATATTTCCCGCAAAATAGGTAGCTTTTTTAGCTTGTAGAGTAACCTAGCAGGTGGGTTAAGATTCTTAAGCTACCTATCTATCTTACGCAGGTTTTCTTAAAGCTTCTAGCGTTATAATTCTCTCTTCTCTTATTATATTACTCTTAGCTTTTCTACTACTAATATTAGAGCGTTATAGTAATTAGTATTAGCTTAGTAAGCTACTTAAGCTTTAGTAGTAAATTAAGAGAATTGTATAGAAACAAATACGTTACGTTTATAATTAATTAATTAATTAGTATCTAGCTATATTAGTGCGCGCTACTTATAGTTAACCTAAACGTTAACTTCTTTAAGTAACTTATAACTAATTATTATATTATAGTAGCTAGTATTATAATATATAAAGTAAGTATAAATTTAGTAGCTTTCTAGTACTAAATTAGCTTTAAAGTATTTATCTACCTAGCTATTAGGTTATCTATTATACCTAGTAAGAGGGATTAGTTCTATACGTAATAGCTTAACATAAAGGTTTTTTCTAAGAGTTTAAAGGTACTTTAAGTATACTAAGACGTAGCTACCTACTTCTATATTAATTAAGCCTCTAAGCTTAATTATAAGACTATTTATAGATATTTAGTAGAGTAGAGTAAACGTAGAACTACTAAATAGCTTCTTACGTAGGTTTATTACTCTAGTAGGTAGCTCTAGAAAGAAGACTTCTTCTAGAGCTAGGCTTTTTCTAAATTATTAGATTTATATTCTAACGTGTTATTCTTAGGTGCTTACGACTCTACAGGCTCTAAAGGCTCTAAGAGCTTCTCTAGAGTAGTATTCTTAATAGCTTTCTATACAGCAGGAGCTCTAGAGTAATTATAGCTTAGGTAGCTAGGTTAGTAGTATTAAAAATAGGTAACTAGCTTCTAGATTACTAGAGCTTTATTAGGTGCTAAAAAACCTAGAAGAGCTAGAGGCGCGCGTTATAGCATTAACGTAATCGCGTTACGCTTTTTAGTCTTTCTAGTAGTAACGCGTACTTCTCTAGAGGTAAGCTCTTAAGTAAAGTCTTAAGTAAGATCTATATAGTAGTTATAGTTATTAACGTATTAATATTAGTATATACCTAACTACGTGCGTATAGTTTCTAGTAGCTTCTTATAAAATTTCTCTACCTATTAGTCTACTAAAAGCTAACGCTTCTATATAAGGCGAAAGAAATTATTCTAAAAGTAGGCGAAGTTAGTAGCGCTTTAATAATAAAGCTTTTAGAAATTATAGTAAGCGTTTAGCCTCTTATATAGATCTCTATAGCTTCTCTCTAGCTAATTAAGAATATAATTATAGAAAACTACTATGCTACTATTCTTAATTGTTTGTAGTATTACTAATAGAGTCTAGTATGTGTCTTTTTTAGTTTGTGTGTGGATATAGGTAATAATAGTTTTCTTAGTATTTTCTAGCGTATCTCTAGTATACTAATTCTAGTTTACTTAAAGTTTATTATATAAGCTATCTCTCTACTACTTAAAGATAATACTTTTACTATCTAATAGTAATAGTAGATCTAGAAACTTAGTAGAGCGCGTTAATTAGCTCTTCTACGCTTATAACGCTAGAGGCGTAGCTAGCTAGTATATAGAAGAGTAAGAACCTAGAATTAAATTCTCTAGTAGTAACGCGCTTAAATTGCGTATAATTAGTATTATAGAGAAACGCGTCGCGCGTTAAACTAGCGCAATAGACTAGTCTCTAGAGTAGGTTAATCGCGCTTATAGTTACTAGATTTTAGTATTCTTTTTAGCTAGAATAGTAGCCTATGTTAGATTTTTCGCGTATATGTTATCTCTCTTAGTAAGAGCGTTAGTAGTAATCTAGTAATATATATAGATTTATTATTTATATACCTATTATATATATAATTAGCTAACTAATTTATTAATAATTTTAGCTAGCGTTTCTAGAAAGAGCTCTTAAAGCTCTTTAGTAGAGGTAGAGAGTATAAATAAACTTAAGGCTAATAATAGCTCTAGTATTACTAAGCTCTAGTAGAGCCTTATAAGCTTCTAGTTAAAGTTGTTATTCTAATTCTTATTAGTTATTATATTATGTTACTAAATAGAGTTTTTATAATAGAAATATTAATTAGTATATTCTACTAGTAGGTTCGCTACTCTAGATTTAAGAACTATTAGAGTAAAGAGATATTATAGAGCTAAGGTCCTACCTCTAGATTAGCTTCGCAAGAGTTCTTCTATAGTGTTTAGATTTGTTTAGCTTTTTAATTAAGAAAGAAGCGAAGAGGGGAGGTATTTAGCTACTAGCAGAGTAGTAGGTTGTTAGTTCTGCTAGTAGAGTAGAGAGATTATTAGCTCTACTAGCAGAGTAGAGAATTATTAATTTTTTATAATTTGTAAAAAGAGAGGGAGAGAAGAGTTTTCGCACGTAGAAGTTCTATAGAAGTTCTCTTATATATAGAGCTCTTAATAGCTCTCTTTAGCTTAGTGCTAGTATCTTTCTACTACTAACTAGATCTACTAGTAGTCTTATATAGTACTAAGAGGTAAGTAATTAATTAGTACGTTAATAGATTCTTAGAGTAAGCGACTAGGCTCTTGTAGCTCTAATTCTTAGTATTAGCTATTAGTAAACACTTCTTAACAAGGCTACTTAGTTTAGCTAGATATTGTGCCGCCGTCTCTAGCTAAAGAGGTATTAACCTTTAGATAATATAAGGGCTAGGTCTATAGTCTCTACTACTATAAGCGCTCTTAGAATACCTAGCTAGGTAAGTTAGCTATAGGTAGTACTATCTCTATAAGCTATAAGAATAAGAGGTGCTAGTAGAGTAGGTTAGGTTAAATTTAGCTATCTAAAGGTAAGAAGTAGAAGAATACTCTAAGAGCTCTCTATATACATAGAGTGCCTATGCTAAGACGCTAGGCAGGGTTATGTAACTTAGGCAGAGCCGAGTTAGGCTAAAGTACTAAGTTAAAGCCGAGTCGAACTATTACACTAAGCCTTAGAGTACTTTACTACTAAGCGAGAACTTACTACTAGATAGGTCTACTAGGCAAATAATATTACTAACTATAACCTTAAGCTTACTTATTAACTAGGTTTAGCTAATATAGTAGTAGACGCGTTATTATAAAAGTAAGAAGAGCTTAAGACCTAAAAGAAGAAGAATTACGCCGTCTATATAAGAGCTTTTCTAAGTAAGAAGTAAATTAGCCTCTTAGCTATTAAGTAATTATTAGGTAAGTTATTAGTTCTAGCTATCTAGAGATTAGCTAGTAGTATAGCGAAAATTACTACTACTAATACGTTTATAGAGATACTCTCTACTAAGAATCTATATACTATAATTAATTAGGTTATTATAGCTAACTAATTAGATAACTCTCTATAGCTAGCTTAAGAAAAAGCTACTATATTAGGCTTTACCTAGAAAATAGAAGATAGCTTATTAACCTATTAGAATTAGTTAATAGTCTCTACTATTAACTATCTATAAATATACCTAATACGCGCTATATATACTACTTAGGTAACTACCTACCTAGAATAAAGAAAAACTACCTAGTTACTATAAGATTAATATTACTAGCTAGGTATATAAGAAGACGTTAATACGTATATAGTAGTATATAAGACTTACTACTAGAGCTATACTCTATAGAATAAGATGCTAGGTCTTCTAAAGCCTCTACCTATCCCTAAGAGGGCTTAGTAGAACGTCTCTATAGATTTTAAGAGCTTTCTCTCTAATAAGAAAGAATTTAACTACGTGTACGTTATTATAGATTAGCTAAGTAAGTAAAGCTTCTTTCTACTCTACTATAAGAAAATTATAGCTTAACGTATAGTAGAGCTATATTACTAATATATCTAGCGTATATATAGTTCTTCTAGGTCTATTATATTAAATTATAGCCTATAGTTTACCTCTACCTTTATAGATAAGCTCTATTAGCTTATAGAAATTAAGTAGAAGCTTTCTACTATATACTACTTATAAACTAATAGAAATATAAAGGTTATTAATTAATATCTTAATTAGCGTCTACGTCTATTTGTTAACTACTACTAGAATAATTAGTTAGACCTTCTACTCTATATAGACTAGGTATAAGCTATGTTACTATATAAAACTATAGAACTAATAGCGTATAAAATTAAATTTAGATACTAGCTAATATACTACTAGAATTAGAAGAAGTATATAATAAAAGCCTCTACTCTATATAAGCGTCTTTTGCGCTAGAAAGCTTAGAATTTTGCTAAGAAGTAATATAATACTGTAAAAAAAGCTACTAAAATTATACAAAGTAATATCGCGAAAGCGTAAGCTAGATAGGCGCTCTAAGTAAATAAAAAGCGCTAAGAACCTAATTTTATAGTAGGCAACCTTATCTATATTAAACCTTATAGCTTTTTAATAGATTAGCCTAGTATAAAGCTAGATTAATAGATATATAGCTCTTACCTAATTATTACTATAAAAGGTTACTTCTTCTAGCTCTAGCTACCTGCGTATATACGTATGTATAACGTCTTTTACGCTAATTAGTTATGAAAAGCTTTAGAGCTATTACTAGAGTAGGTAGAGTCTAAGTAGCTACCTATTAAAGTTAATAGTAATCTAGAATAGCCTATATATAAAATTCTAGATAGCTATCTTTATTAAAATTATCTTTAATACTATACTATATAGATTACTTATAATTCTAACTCTACCTAGTATAATACTATAGGCTTTATTAACACTCTCTATAAAGTAAAAGACTTTTACGTAGTATACCTAGATAAGCTAGAGCTACTATTATAATTAGATACTTAGATTAAGGCGTACAAAAAAGACAAGACTCTAGAGAAGATAGTAGAGAATTTAAAACCTATAAGAGTAGAAGACGCTAGAGTAACGTAAAGACGCTACTAAGTAATTTAGAACTCTACTAAGCTTATAGCATTGTTTAAGAAGAGAGCTAATAAGAAAGCTACTCTACTAACGCGAAAATAAGCCTCTTTCTTTCTAAAGAGAAGGTAGTAGCTATAAAAGCGCTTCTAGTTTAAAACTAATACGAATATACTTACTATAAGCTAAAAGAGATAGTTAAGAGTATAACGCAAGAGTTTTAGAAGAAAAGAGACCTAGAAGGCGTATTTTAGAGCTTAGAGACAAGCTCTCTCTATAAGAAGAGGTAATATAATAGTCTAGTTTAGAGATTTATCTAGAGTTATATAACCTTAGGTTACGTAATCTTATTACGTAACCTAGTCTAGTATCTTAGCGCTTAGCACCTCTATATATAGAGCCTCTTAGAGTATTCTTCTACTTCTTACCTTTAGATAGCTAAATTTAACCTAACCTACTCTACTAGCACCTCTTATTCTTATAGCTTATAGAGATAGTGCTACCTATAGCTAACTTACCTAGCTAGGTATTCTAGAGGCGCTTATAGTAGTAGAGACTGTAAACCTAGCTCTTATAAGCTAGTATAGAATACTAGAATAGGTTACTATAAATAGAGATAAACTATTTACGTCTAAGTTTTAGAACGTACTACTTAGCTAAATAGAAGTAAGTAACTAAATATTAACTAGCTTCTACCTATAAACTAATAGATAAATAGAATAAATAAACTAAACTCTAGAAGAATACCTAAGAAATTACGTTAACTAAGAATAAGATAACTAGGTTAAACTACTATCTATAGTATAACTAGTATATAATATAGTAAAATAAGAAACTATAGAGATAACTCTCTATTAAGTATATTATAGCTATAAGGCTAGAATTTATAGATTCTTAATATAAATAGCTATAATCTCTCTAAACGTAAAAGAAAAAAAGTACTAAATAAGAATAATCTATAACAAACTATAAAGAATAGTAGAAAAAATAACATAATAAGTAAATAAGAAAAGAATTAAGAGACTAACCTTTAAGAAGAGAGGTAAAGCTTTTATTCTATAAAAAAACTTACGTACTAAGTAATCTAGTAAGAAACTTAACTACCTATAAATTAGACTATTTAAGATTAATAAATAACTTAGACTTATTAACTTTAGGTTAAAGCTACTACTAATAATACGAATATACTCTATGTTCTATAAATCTAAACTTAAGCTAGCGTCTAATAACGCGCTACTTAATAAGTAAATAGAGATAGAACTAGACTAGAACTTTAAGGTTAAGAGAATACTAGATAAAAAGCGTATATAAGGTTAGTAGAAGTACTAAGTTAGATAGAAAGAATACCTACTAGAGAAAGATACCTAGAAACTACTAGAAAATCTTAGAAACTACTCTAAGAAACTTAAGAAGTTTTATTAATAGTACTAATACTAACACTAGAAGACTAGAACTCTAGATTCTTTAGGTAACTCTAGTTAAACAACTAAAGAGAATTAACTAGAGAAATAAAAGGTTATAGCTATAAGAATTACTATACCTTACGCTCTAGCTACTCTAACTTCTTAATATTAGCTAGGTCTTTTAAAAGTAGCGCGTCGCGATAACGCTATACTAACTCTAACTACTTTTATAAGCGCTTACTACGCGCGTTAGTAAACTACTAGAATTTACCTAGAAGTGCCTTCTAGGCACGCAAGCAATCTAGCTCTAACTACTAAGTTTTAGCAAGACGCTCTACCTTAAGACTAGTCTTAGACTACTAAGAACGCAAATTAGCCGCTAACTAATCTAGCTTCTCTACCTCTTTCTAGTCTAGTACCTTATTGTAGAACTAGTTCTTTACTAGATACTTAGAATAATAACTAGAAGATACCTCTATAACGTAACGTAGACTATAAGAATAGTATATACTATAAAGATTAGTAGATATATCTATACTTATATATAGAACAAGATTAGTATAATAATAATAGTAAACTATTAAAGACTTAGTACGCGTAGGCGGTATAGTAGAAATAGAAAGAGAAGAGAGAATATAATACTATAGAACTATAGATAATACTACTCTTATATAAGAATAGTATAAATTAACAAAACACTATACCTAGAGGTAGAATAGAGCTTTAGAATAATACTTTAGAGAGAGAGGCAAGTGTTATAATTATAGAATTAAAAACAGAGTTAGCTAGCTAGAATAAAGAAAAAGGTAAGCTAAGCCTAGAACTATAGAATAAGAAATTACGTGTAGAGTTATAGAAATAATTAGAGTTACGTAGTAAGAATTAGAGAGATTAGGTAGATCTAGACCTAATCTATAGATTAGGCTCTAATCTAAGAGATCTATAGAAGCTAGATCTTAGCGCCTAATCTAGCTAAGACGGCGTATATATATAACTAGAAGAAGCTTACTTCTTATAGCTTCTTATAGTTATTACTTTATCTATTAAATTACTACTATAACTTGCGATTTATAGTATTATTAACTCTACCTCTTTGTTACTAAAGATTCTAGCCTAAAGTATACTTCTTACCTCTTCTTATAAAAGTAAGCCTTAGTCTTAGTTAAGAGAATAGCTTGTAATATATATAAGAAGAATAGGTAAATATATAAGTACCTACTAGTAGTTATCTACTACCTTACTAAAATACGCTATCTTATTCTAGTCTCTTTACTATCTATAGAGAAATTAGTAGATACTTTTATAAGCT
>NW_022987254.1:46537-48086 GCF_010094035.1 Trematosphaeria pertusa | reverse complement strand
TAACCTACTCTACTAGCACCTCTTATTCTTATAGCTTATAGAGATAGTACTACCTATAGCTAACTTATCTAGCTAGGTATTTAGAAACGCTTATAGTAGTAGAGACCGCGAACCTAGCTCTTATAAACTTTAAATAGAAGCTAGTATAGCTACGCTAGAGCTTAATAATACCTAGCTTATTAGTAGTAGATAGCTCTTATACTCTCTCTACCTCTAGAAAGAAGCTCTAAGAGCTTTTCTTAGAAAAGCTAAGTAAAATTATTAATAAATTAGTTAGCTAACTACTTATACGCTAGGTACTTAAATAATAGATCTATATATATTACTAGATTACTACTAACGTATTTACTAAAGAAGACACTATATATAGAGAGTATTAGAATTTATAGTAGAAAAGAGCTACTACTTTAGTAAAGATTTAATAGCTATAAGTGTAACTATAATTCTACTCTAGAAGCTAAAAGCTATCTACTCTATTAACTTAACATATAACGTACTTTATAAATTAGATACTACGTATATATAAAACTAGTGCGTTATTACTAGATAACTTAATTCTAGGTTCTTATCTAACTACGTATACGTCTGCTATACTACTAGTAACTAAGTAACGTTTAGAAAGCTAAATAAGGCTTTTTACTAAGTTTCTAGACTCTCTATTACTATTAAATAGTAAGGTTATTACCTTTAAGTAATAGAGAGATAGCTTATAAGATAAGCTTTAAGCTAATTATAACTAGTACCTAGAAGAAATAGCTAAGAATACTAAGAAAACTATTATAGTATATATACGTACGCGAATAGAAAGAAATATATACTAGACTCTTTCTATAATTCTATATTCTCTAAGAAATAGTAGTATATAGATCTCTTATAAATATATACTTAATTAGCTAGAGAGAAGCTACGTAGACCTATATAAGAGGCTAAATATCTACTATAATTTCTAGAAGCTATATTACTAAAATACTACTAACTTTACGCACTTCTAGATTAATTTCTTCTACCTAGCATAGAAGCGCTAGCTCTCTATAGACTAATAGGTAGAGAAGCTTTATAAGAAGCTTTTAGTAAACTTACGTACGTAGATAGGTGTCTACTAATATTAGTATACCTATAATTATAATTAATATATAGACCTTACTTAAGACCTTACTAGAGAGCTTATCTAAGAAGAAGCTTATATAACTAGAAAGGTTAAAAAACGTAATACGCTTACGTTAACGCTGCGTTACGCGCTTGCTACTCTACTAGGTATTCTACTAACCTCTAATAAAGCTCTAGTAATTAGAAAGCTAGTTACCTACTTCTAATACTAGTAACCTAGCTATATAAGCTATAATTATCTAAGCGCCTCTACTACGCAGAAAGCTATTAAGAATATTAATCTAGAGAAGAAGTCTGTAGAGCCTATAGAGCTATAAGTACCTAAGAATAACACGTTAGAATATAAATCTAATAATTTAGAAAAAGCCTAGCTCTAGAAGAAGTCTTCTCTCTAGAGCTACTTACTAGAGTAATAAACCTACGTAAAAAGCTATTTAGTAGT
>NW_022987254.1:41610-43902 GCF_010094035.1 Trematosphaeria pertusa | reverse complement strand
TATACGTTATTATAGATTAGCTAAGTAAGTAGAGCTTCTCTCTACTCTACTATAAGAAAATTATAGCTTAATATATAGTAGAGCTATATTACTAATATATCTAGCATATATATAGTTCTTCTAGGTCTATTATATTAGATTATAGTCTATAGTTTACCTCTATCTTTATAGATAAGCTCTATTAGCTTATAGAAATTAAGTAGAAGCTTTCTACTACGTACTACTTATAAACTAATAGAAATATAAAGATTATTAATTAATATCTTAATTAGCGTCTACGTCTATTTATTAACTACTACTAGAATAATTAGTTAGATCTTCTACTCTATATAGATTAGGTATAAGCTATGTTACTCTATAAAACTATAGAACTAATAGCGTATAAAATTAAATTTAGATACTAGCTAATATACTACTAGAATTAGAAAAAGCGTATAATAAAAGCCTCTACTCTATATAAGCGTCTCTTGCGCTAGAAAGCTTAGAATTTTACTAAGAAGTAATATAATACTATAGAAAAAGCTACTAAAATTATATAAAGTAATATCGCAAAAGCGTAAGCTAGATAGGTGCTCTAAATAAATAAAAAGCGCTAAGAGCCTAATTTTACTATAGACAATCTCGTCTATATTAAACCTTATAGCTTTTTAATAGATTAGTCTAGTATAAAGCTTAATTAATAGATATATAGCTCTTATCTAATTATTACTATAAAGAGTTACTTTTTCTAGCTCTAGCTATCTACGTATATACGTATATATAACGTCTTTTACGCTAATTAGTTAAGAAAAGCCTTAGAGCTATTACTAGAGTAGGTAGAGCCTAAGTAGCTACCTATTAAAGTTAATAGTAATCTAGAATAGCCTGTATATAAAATTCTAGATAGCTATCTTTATTAAAATTACCTTTAATACTACGCTATATAGGTTACTTATAATTCTAACTCTACCTAGTATAATACTATAGGTTTTATTAACGCTCTCTATAAGGTAAGAGACTTTTATATAGTATATCTAGATAAGCTAGAGCTACTATTATAATTAAATACTTAGATTAAGGCGTATAAAAAGAAGAAGACTCTAGAGAAGATAGTAGATATAATAGTTTAGTTTAGAGATTTATCTTAGGTTATATAACCTTAAGTTACGTAATCTTATTACGTAATCTAGCCTAGCGCCTTAGTACTTAGCACCTCTATATATAGAGCCTCTTAGAGTATTCTTCTACTTCTTACCTTTAGATAGCTAAATTTAACCTAACCTACTCTACTAGTATCTCTTATTCTTATAGCTTATAGAGACTGTGCTACCTATAGCTAACTTACCTAGCTAGGTGTTTAGAGACGCTTATAGTAGTAGAGACTATAGACCTAGCTCTTATATTATCTAAAGGTTAATACCTCTTTAGCTAGAGATAGTAGTATAATATCTAGCTAAACTAAGTAGCCTTATTAAGAAGCGTTTACTAATAGCTAATACTAAGAATTAGAGCTATAAGAGCCTAGTTACTTACCTAGAGAATTATAGCTACAAGAGCTCTAATTACTTATCTTTTTAGTACTATATAAGACTACTAGCAGATCTAGTTAGTAGTAGAAAGATACTAGTACTAAGCTAAAGAGAGCTATTAAAAGCTCTATATATAGAAGGACTTCTACAGAACTTCTACGTACGAAAACTTCTCTCTCTCTTTTTATAAATTATAAAAAATTAATAATTCTCTACTCTGCTAGTAGAGCTAATAATTCTACTACTCTACTAGTAGCTAATACTACTCTGCCCTACTAGTAGAGCTAACAACTCGCTACTCCGCTAGCAGCTAAATACCTCCCCTCTTTGCTTCTTTTCTAATTAAAAAGCTAAACAAATCTAAACACTATAGAAGAACTCTTGTAAAGCTAGTCTAGAGATAGAACCTTAGCTCTATAATACCTCTTTACTCTAATAGTCTTTAAATCTAGAGTAGCGAACCTACTAGTAGAATATACTAATTAATATTTCTATTATAAAAACTCTATTTAGTAACACAACGTAATAACTAATAAGAATTAGAATAATAACTTTAACTAGAAGCTTACAAGACTCTATTAGAGCTTAGTAATACTAGAGCTATTATTAGTCTTAGGTTTATTTACACTCTCTACCTTTACTAAAGAGCTTTAAGAGCTCTTTCTAGAAATACTAGCTAAAATTATTAATAAAATAGTTAGCTAATTATATATATAATAAGTATATAAATAATAAATCTATATATATTACTAGATTACTACTAACGCTCTTACTAAAGAAGATA
>NW_022987254.1:36930-39179 GCF_010094035.1 Trematosphaeria pertusa | reverse complement strand
CTATATTACCTAGATACTTAATTAATTATATAAAGCTAGGTTATAAGTAGATATTAAGAAATCTAAATTTACTATTAAAAGTACTAAGTTTCTAGAATTAATTATAAGTACTAATAGAATCTAGAAGAACTCTAAGAAGGTTACTACTATCTAGAATTAGCCTATACCTATAACTTTTAAGAGCCTTTAATTATTTCTAGGTTTCTATAATTTCTACTAAGCCTTCTTAAAGAATTATAGCTAGATTATCTACTTTCTTACTAAGCTACTATAACGGTCTAACTTAGCTCTAACTTAGTACTTTAGCCTAACTCGGCTCCGCCTAAGTTATATAACTCTGCCTAGCGCTTTAGCATAGACACTCTATATATATAGAGAGCTCTTAGAGTATTCTTCTACTTCTTACCTTTAGATAGCTAAATTTAACCTAACCTACTCTGCTAGCACCTCTTATTCTTATAGCTTGTAGAGATAGTGCTGCCTATAGCTAACTTACCTAGCTAGGTATTCTAGAGGCGCTTATAGTAGTAGAGACCGCGAACCTAGCTCTTATATTATCTAAAGGTTAATATTTTTTTAGCTAGAGATGGCGGTACAATATCTAGCTAAACTAAGTAGCCTTATTAAGAAGCGTTTACTAATAGCTAATACTAAGAATTAGAGCTACAAGAGCCTAGTTACTTACTCTAAGAATCTATTAACGTACTAATTAATCGCTTACCCCTTAGCGCTATATAAGACTACTAGTAGATCTAGTTAGTAGTAGAAAGATACTAGTACTAAGCTAAAGAGAGCTATTAAGAGCTCTATATATAGGAGAACTTCTATAGAACTTCTACGTGTAGAAACCCCCCCCTCTCTCTTTACAAATTACGAAAAATTAATAATCCTCTACTCTACTAGTAGATCTAATAATCTCTCTACGCCGCTAGTAGAGCTAATAACTCGCTACTCTACTAGTAGCTAATACCCTCTCTATTTCGAAAAACTAATAATTCTCTACTCTGCTAGTAGAGCTAACAATTCTCTATACTGCTAGCAGAGCTAACAACTAGCTACCCTGCTAGCAGCTAATACCTCTCTGCTCTGCTAGCAGAGCTAATACCCTCTCTACTTCGAAAATCGATAATTCTCTGCTCTGCTAGCAGAGCTAATAACTAGCTGCCCTACTAGCAGCTAATACCCCCCTCTTAAACGAAAAAGCATACCTAGATAAGCTAGAGCTTCTATTATAGTTAAATGCTTAGATTAAGGTATATAAGAGAGAGAAGATACTATAGAAGATAGTAGAGGATTTAAAGCCTATATAGGTAGAAGACTAGAAAGCCTTAGAGCTTAGAGACGAGCCCTCTCTATAAGAGGGGGTAATATAATAGTCTAACTTAGCTCTAACTTAGTGCTTTAGTCTAACTTAGCTCCGCCTAAGTTATATAACTCTACCTAGCGTCTTAGTATAGGCACTCTATATATATAGAGAGCTCTTAGAGTATTCTTCTACTCTTTACCTTTAGATAGCTAAATTTAACCTAACCTACTCTGCTAGCACCTCTTATTCTTATAGCTTGTAGAGACAGTACTACCTATAGCTAACCTACCTAGCTAGGTGTTCTAGAGGCGCTTATAGTAGTAGAGACTGTAAACCTAGCCCTTATAGCTACTAAAATAGAGAGTATAGTATATCTTTAGAGAAATTAAGCTTATAGTATTTTAGTAGGTTAAGAATCTTATACTATCTAATACTATACTAGCTTATTACTTTTTCTATTACTATATAAGAGTAGAAATAGACGTATTAGATAGCGTAGTTACTAGAGTTCTTTTATAACTTTAAGAAGATAGTATCTAGAGACTAGTAGCTTTCTTTAGTAAGATAATAAATACTACCTAGATAAACTATAGTATTTATAATAAAGAAATGCTAGTAGTTATTCTTAGTGTCTAGAAGTAGAGAAGCTAGCTAATTAGCTTATAAGATCTAGAGCCTTTTATAGTATTAACTAACTACTAAGCCTTAGAGTATTTTACTACTAAGTAGAAACTTACTACTAGATAGGTCTACTAGGCGAATAATATTACTAACTATAACCTTAAGCTTACCTATTAACTAGGTTTAGCTAATATAGCAGCAAACGCGTTATTATAAAAGTAAGAAGAGCTTAAGACTTAAAAGAAGAAGAATTACGCCGCCTATATAAAGGCTTTTCTAAGTAAGAAGTAAATTAGCCTTTTAGCTATTAAGTAATTATTAG
>NW_022987254.1:32004-34594 GCF_010094035.1 Trematosphaeria pertusa | reverse complement strand
AAAAAAGACGGTTAAGAGTATAATATAAGAGTTTTAAAAAAAGAGACACTAGAGAGGCGTATTTTAGAGCTTAGAGACAAGCTCTCTCTATAAGAGAGAGTAATATAATAGTCTAGTTTAGAGATTTACCTTAGGTTATATAACCTTAGGTTACGTAATCTTATTACGTAACCTAGTCTAGCGTCTTAGCGCTTAGCACCTCTATATATAGAGCCTCTTAGAGTATTCTTCTACTTCTTACCTTTAGATAGCTAAATTTAACCTAACCTACTCTACTTATTACTTTTATTCTTATAGCTTATAGAGACTATATTATCTATAATTAACTTACCTAGCTAGGTATTCTAGAGCCTATATATAGTAGTAGAGACTATAAAGCTAGCTTTTATATTTATTATCTAGCTACTTTTAGAAATAGCTATAATCTAGTTACGTAGTAGCTAGCTACTCTTATACTATACTAAGAGATAGTTCTTACTTATAATAATAAGAAATAGTAGAATCTATATATTACTTACTACTCTTACTATTATAATTACTAAAATCTACTTATAATTATCTAGTTAAAGACTCTTTAGTTGTAATTATTTCTTAGAGCTAGTAACTACTATCTAAGATAATATTATTTCTATTATAAAGCTAGATTTATTAAAATTATATATATCTTTATTAGTAATACTATACTTTACCTTTATATTACCTACTAGGTTAAACTAAGTCTAAATAATTATAGAATCTTCTTACTTTACTCTCTAATAGTTATACTTATAATTAAGCTATATTTTAAGCTTAGAATAGCGCGTAATAAAGTAGTTTAGCTAGATTTAGCCTACTATCTTCTTACTCTACTTAGTAAGTAGCTTATTAGCTATATCTTAAATAGTAGTAAGCTAGAGAGTAAATTCTTACGTGTCTAGATTAAGTATATACTTAACTATTATCTACTCTCTATTTATAGTAAGCTTTATTTAATTAGATATCTTTTTATATTATAGAGTAATTTTATTACGTTAACTATAAATATAATAGCTAGGTTTATAGTCTCTACTACTATAAGCGTTCTAGAATACCTAGCTAGGTAAGTTAGCTATAGATAGTACTGTCTCTATAAGCTATAAGAATAGAGTGCTAGTAGAGTAGGTTAAGTTAAATTTAGCTATCTAAAAGTAAGAAGTAGAAGAATACTCTAAGAGCTCTCTATATATAGAGGTGCTAAGCGCTAAGACGCTAGGCTAGGTTACGTAATAGAATTACGTAACCTAAGGTTATATAACCTAAGATAAATTCTAAACTAGACTATTATATTACCCCTCTTATAGAGAGAGCTTATCTCTAAACTCTAAAATACGCCTTCTAGGTTTCTCTTCTTCTAAAACTTCTACGTTATACTCTTAACTATCTCTTTTAGCTTATAGTAAGCGTATTTATATTAGTTTTAAACTAGAAGCGCTTTTATAGCTAATACCTTTCTTCTAGTTACTCTATTCTTATAGAGATTTAAGCTAGAAGGCTTATTTCTACGTCTATAGAGTAGCTTTGTTATAGACTCTCTTCTTAAATAATACTCTAAGCTTAGTAGAGTTCTAAATTACTTAGTAGCGTCTTCGCGTTACTATTACGTCTTCTACTCTTATAGGTTTTAAATTCTTTGCTATCTTCTCTAGAGTCTTCTCTTTTTTATACGCCTTAATCTAAGCATCTAATTATAATAGCGGCTCTAGCTTATCTAGGTATACTACGTAAAAGTCTCTTACTTTATAGAGAGTGTTAATAAAGCCTATAGTATTATACTAGGTAGAGTTAGAGTTATAAGTAACCTATATAGCGTAGTATTAAAGATAATTTTAATAAAGATAGCTATCTAGAATTTTATATATAGGCTATTCTAGATTACTATCTACTTTAATAGATAGCTACTTAGGCTCTATCTACTCTAGTAATAGCTCTAAGACTTTCTATAGCTAATTAGTATAAAAGACGTTATATATACGTATATACTTAGATAGCTAGAGTTAGAAGAAGTAACTCTTTATAGTAATAATTAAATAAGAGCTATATATCTATTAATTAAGCTTTATACTAGGCTAATTTATTAAAAAGCTATAAGGTTTAACGTAGACAAGGTTGCCTACTATAAAATTAGGTTCTTAGCGTTTTTTATTTACTTAAAGCGCCTGCCTAGCTTACGCTTTTATAATATTACCTTATATAATTTTAGTAGCTTTTTCTATAGCGTTATATTACTTCTTAGTAAAATTCTAAGCTTTTTAGTATAATAGATACTTATATAGAGTAGAGGCTTTTATTATATATTTCTTCTAGTTCTAGTAGTATATTAGCTTATATCTAAACTTAATTTTATACGCTATTAGTTCTATAGTTTTATATAGTAACGTAGCTTATACCTAATCTATATAGAGTAGAAGGTCTAACTAATTATTCTAGTAGTAGTTAATAAATAGACGTAGACGCTAATTAAGATATTAATTAATAATCTCTATATTTCTATTAGTTTATAAGTAGTACGTAGTAGAAAGCTTCTACTTAATTTTTATAAGCTAATAAAGCTTATCTATAAAGGTAGAGGTAA
>NW_022987254.1:30083-30524 GCF_010094035.1 Trematosphaeria pertusa | reverse complement strand
CTTAAGCGAATTCTCTAAGTAAATAAGAATATTATTAATATATACTATATAGAAATTATCTAGCAAGCTATATAATACCTTATTAATATATTACTAAAAGGTAGTAGAGCTATTATAGAAGCTAAAGAGTAGAACTTAATACTTATAGTTACTATACTATATATAGAAAGACGTTAGGTTCTCTACTAACTTATTTAGCTAGATTTAGTAGAAAGCTTACCTTACGTCTAACTTAGTAAAGACCTTAGCGTGTAATAGGCGTGTAAGCGTTTTCTAGATAAGAGAAATAGAATAGGCGTCTTTTTTTGTAATAGTGTTAAGCTTTTAATAGTTTACGTAGAACCTCTATTCTCTACCTAGCTTTTTAGTAAATAGAACTAGTAACGCGTATAACGTATTACTATAGATAATAAAGCTATAATAAAGATAGTTCTCTAGGTA
>NW_022987254.1:17249-27313 GCF_010094035.1 Trematosphaeria pertusa | reverse complement strand
ACCTAGCTAGGTAAGTTAGCTATAGATAGTACTATCTCTACAAGCTATAAGAATAAGAGGTGCTAGCAGAGTAGGTTAGGTTAAATTTAGCTATCTAAAGATAAGAAGTTAAGAAAAGGCTCTAAGAGGCTCTATATATAAAGGTACTAAGCGCTAAGGCGCTAGGTTAGGTTACGTAATAAGATTACGTAACCTAAGGTTATGTAACCTAAGATAAATCTCTAAACTAGACTATTATAGAGAGTTTATCTATAGTATTTAAGTAGTTTAACTTAGGTATAGCTTTTTATTTAAAAAGTAGAAATATATACTACTAGCGTAGTAGCTAATTATTAGCTCTACTAGTAGAGTAGAGAATTATTAATTTTTAAAATAGAGAGAGTTTCTATACGTAGAAGTTTTATAGAAGTTCTTCTATACGTAGAGCTCTTATAGCTTTCTTTAGCTTACTACTAGAGGTATCTTTTCTACTACTAACTAGATTTACTAGTAGTCTTATATAGCGCTAGAAGTAAGTAATTAATTAGTATATTAATAGATTCTTAGAGTAAGTAACTAGGCTCTTATAGCTTTAATTCTTAGTATAGCTATTAGTAAACGCTTCTTATAAAGCTACTTAGTTTAGCCTAATATTATTGCGTAGTAAGGTATAAGTAAAGTAATTATAATTAGGTTTATAGAACGCTAGCGAAACTTTAGTTTCTAATTTAGACGAAAAAATTACTCGATTTAAATTAGTAGAATTACCTAATTAGAGACTCTAACGTTCTACTAAAAAGTAATTAGGTATAATTAAAATTAGGTGCAATTAAGTACAATTAATTAGCTAATTAAATAATAGAAATATACACTACTATATAGCTACAGCTAATTAGAGTACTACGTAGCCTCTCTAACCTACGCGCTATAGCTAGCTAGCTAGCTAGCCTACGCGCGTCTACCTATAACTACGCTCTACGCTATACTTACTCGGCTTTAGATAGCTGTTGTATATATTTCTAAGCAATTCTAGCGTAATAGATAGTAATAATACGGCGCTAGCAGGCGTTATAGGTGTGCCTACGTTATCTAGAAGTAACTTATAGAGTAACTATAACTAGATACACTAGTACGTCTAGCCGCGGCTTTATTAGCTACGTGCTTGCTTAATTTTATATAGCTATCGTATATATTTATAAGTAATTCCCGCGTAATATATAGTAATAATATCGCGATTTCTATACCTTATAGCTATTATAAAGCTGCCTATAGCTAGCTTTCTAAAGTTTTAGTGTTTCTTACTAAGAGTACTAGCGAAAGCTTACCTGTATAGGCTTAACGCCTTTCTAATTAGGTATAGCTCCCCCTTTCGTCTTATATTAGGCGACTCGCTACGCCTTCTAATTATTTATAAATAATTAGCTCTATATATTACTACTATCTCTAGCTAAAGAGATATTAACCTTTAGATAATATAAGAGCTAGCTCTATAGTTTCTACTACTATAAGCGTTCTAGAATACCTAGCTAGGTAAGTTAGCTATAGGTAGTACTATCTCTATAAGCTATAAGAATAGAGACGCTAGTAGAGTAGGTTAGGTTAAATTTAGCTATCTAAAGATAAGAAGTAGAAGAATACTCTAAGAGCTCTCTATATATAGAGAGCTAAGTACTAAGACGCTAGATAAGATTATATAACTTAGATAAGATTATATAACTCTAGTAAATACTAAGCTAGACTATTATATATAATATAGTGTTAATATAAGCGTATTATACTTTTTAGTCTTTTTAGATATATAAGCTTTCTCTAGAGTAAGCTTTTAGATAAGATCTTAAGTAAAGTCTATATATTAATTATAATTATTTATATACTAATATTAATATATATCTATCTATATACGTAAGCTTACTAGAAGCTTTTTATAAAACTTCTCTACCTATTAGTTTACTAAAAGCTAATACTCTTAGATAAGATAGAAAAAATTAATCTAGAAGTAGCTAAAGTTAGTAGTATATTAGTAATATAGCTTCTAGAAATTCTAGTAGATATTTAGTTTTTTATATAGGTCTCTATAGCTCTTTTCTAGCTAACCTAGTATATATTTATATAAAATTAGCTTACTACTATTTTTTAGAGTATATAGAATTATAGAAAAAGTCTAGTATATATTTCTTTTAGTTTACGTATATATATAGGTAATAATAGTTTTTTTAATTTTCTCTACTATCTTTTCTATATACTAGTCTTAGTTAGCTTAAAGCTTATCTTATAAGCTATTTCTTTATTACTTAAAAGTAATAACTTTACTATTAGATAGTAATATAAAGTCTAGAAACTTAGTAAAATACCTTATTTAGCTTACTAAGCGTTACTTAATTACTAGTAGTATAGTAGGCGTATACGTAGTTAGATAAGAATCTAGAATTAAGTTATCTAGTAGTAATACGCTAGACTTATATATATATAGCGTTTAATTTATAAAGTATATTATATACTAAGTTAATAGAGTAAATAGTATTTAATTTCTAGAATAAGATTATAGTTATACTTATAGCTACTAAATCTTTACTAAAGTAGTATCTTTTTTCTACTATATATTCTATAATCTTATATAGAGAATATCTTCTTTAGTAAGAGTATTAATATACTTTATAAGTAAGCTAGCTATATAAGTAAGTTAGCTACTTTTACTAAGTCTCTACTAAAAAGCTACTATTTTATTCTAATTTCTCTAGCTCTAAGCTACTTAAGATAAATCTAGATAAACTATTTAACTTATCTATATTATCTTTAACTATCTAGTACGTTTACGCGTTATACTCTAGCTTACTATAGCGTCTATAGCATTGCTAAGCTAGCTAGCTATTATATACTACTACCTCTTTACGCTACTTCTTACTCTTATTCTAATTTATAGCCTTTCTTTAAGTAACTAGCTATAAGCTAGCTTTAATTATAAGAGTATTCTCTTTTTAAATTTACTTTCTTTTACGTAAATTACGCTTCTTTTTCTATACGTTAGCTACTTAAAGCTAGGCGACTTTAGACTCTACTAGTACTAGCTAATACGCTATTAGCTTATTACCTTTCTTAAGCTAATTAAGTAACTTAATAATATAAGTTAGTAATAAATTAAGATACTATATAATCTTTAATTAAATTAAAGTTAATTAGAACCTTGCTTTAATAAGATTACTAGGTATTTTATACTTCTAGGTAGTAGTATTAGTAGTAGAGAGTATTAGCGTACGTAATTAAACTTTAAGCTTTAATACTACTAAATCTAGGTTAAATAGAACTAAGCTAGTATTTCTAAATTCTACTCTAATATTATTATCTATAATTAACGCGTAAAAAGCTATATAAAACGTAAGTAGAAACTTAGTTTTTATAATATAGTTAATATAGCTATATATTAGAATCTTAACTTAGTAGCTATATACTATCTTTAATAGTAAGAAGTAGCTAACGTTAAGTAGCTATAGAAGGTATAATAAATATACTAGTATATAAAAAGCTATAATTTTATTCTTCTTATAGTACTACTAGAATTTAATAAAGCTATAGCTTTTATAGCTATCTAAAATTAGTAGATAATATACGTCTATAACGCGACTCTTAGTATATATGTTAAAGTACTTTAACTACGTAATACTAACTTTATTTATTATCTAGCTACTTTTAGAGATAGCTATAACCTAGTTATATAGTAGCTAGCTACTCTTATACTATACTAAGAGATAGTTCTTATCTATAATAATAAGAAATAGTAGAATCTATATATTACCTACTACTCTTACTATTATAATTACTAAAATCTACTTATAATTATCTAGTTAAAAACTCTTTACTTATAATTATCTCTTAGAGCTAGTAACTACTATCTAAGATAATATTATTTCTATTATAAAGCTAGATTTATTAAAATTATACGTATCTTTATTAGTAATACTATACTTTACCTTTATATTACCTACTAGGTTAAACTATACCTAAATAATTATAGAATCTTCTTACTTTACTCTCTAATAGTTATACTTATAATTAAGCTACGTTTTAAGCTTAAAATAGCATATAATAAAGTTATTTAGCTAGTTCTTACTTATAACCTTTCTACTCTACTTAGTAAGTAGCTTATTAGCTATATCTTAAATAGTAGTAAGCTAAGAGGTAAATTCTTACGCGTCTAGGTTAAGTATATACTTAACTATTACCTACTCTTTATTCTTTATAAGCTTTATTAAATTAGATATCTTTTTACGTTATAGAGTAACTTTATTACGTTAGTTATATAGTATTAATTAGTAAACTCTATATATAGCTACGGCGCGTTATTTACTTTAAATTTAGTTAGTCTAGAAAGCGTAAAGAGTAAGCTATATTCTAGCTTTATAGAAGAATAATTCTATGTAGATAGCTAAACTTATAGTAGTTAAGATAATTTTTAGTAAAAGCTTAGTAAAAGTAGCTAACTTACTTATATAGTTAGCTTACTTATAAAGTACGTTAGTAATAATCTAGTAATATATATAGGTTTATTATTTAAGTATCTAGCGTATAAATAATTAGCTAACTAGTTTATTAATAATTTTATCTAGCTTTTCTAGAAAAAGCTCTTAGAGCTTCTTTATAGAGGTAGAGAGTACGTAAAAGCTATTAGTAGCTAATAGTCTATATATTACTAAGCTCTTATAAAGCTATATAAGCTTATACTTAAAGTTATTATTCTAATTATTATTAGTTATTATATTATATTATATTACTAAATAGGTAATTAATAATAATAATATTAGTCTAAATAACTAGCTAGTAGATTCTCTACTAGAAACTTAAGAGTTATTAAAGTAAAGAGGTACTATAAAACTAGAGCCTTATCTCTAGAGTTACTTTATAAGAGTTTACCTATAGTATTTAAGTAGTTTAACTTAGGTATAGCTTCTTATTTAAGAAGTAAAAATATATACTACTAGTAGAGTAGCTCTACTAGTAGAGTAGAAAATTATTAGTTTTTAAAATAAAAGAGAGAATTTCTATATATAGAAGTTTTATAGAAGTTCTTCTATATATAGAGCTCTTATAGCTATCTTTAGCTTACTACTAGATATATCTTTCTACTACTAACTAGATCTACTAGTAGTATAAAAGCTAGCTTTATAGTTTCTACTACTATAAGTATTCTAGAATATCTAGTAAGGTAAGTTAGCTATAAATAGTACTATCTCTATAAGCTATAAGAATAAGAGATGCTAGTAGAGTAGATTAAGTTAAATTTAGCTATCTAAAGGTAAAAAGTAGAAGAATACTTTAAAAGCTCTCTATATATAGAGAGCTAAGTACTAAGATACTAGATAGAGTTATATAACTTAGATAAGGTTATATAACTCTAGTAAATACTAAGCTAGACTATTATATTACTCTCTCTTATAGAGAGAGCTTATTCTTAAGCTCTAAATTACTCTTAGCTTTACTTAGTAGCGTCTTTACGTTACTCTCTTATCTTCTACCTATATAGGTTTTAAATTCTCTACTATTTTCTTTAGAGTCTTCTCTTTTTTATACGCCTTAATCTAAGTACCTAATTATAATAGTAGCTCTAGCTTATCTAGATATACTATATAAAAGTCTTTTACCTTATAAAAAGTATTAATAAAGCGTATAGTATTATACTAGATAGAGTTAGAATTATAAGTAACCTATATAGCTTAGTATTAAAGATAATTTTAAAAAAGATAGCTATCTAGAATCTTATATAGAGGCTATACTAAATTACTACTAACTTTAATAGGTACCTACTTAGACTCTACCTACTCTAGTAATAGCTCTAAAGCTTTTCTTAGCTAATTAGTATAAAAGATATTATGTATACGTATATACGTAAGTAGCTAGAGCTAAAAAAAAGTAACTTATAAGAGCTAGCTTTATAGTCTCTACTATTATACGTACGCTCTAGAATATCTAGCTAGATAAGTTAATTATAGGTAATATAGTCTCTATAAGCTATAAGAATAAGAGTAATAAGTAGAGTAGATTAGATTAAATTTAGCTATCTAAAGATAAGAAGTAGAAGAATACTCTAAGAGCTATCTATATATAGAGAGCTAAGTACTAAGACGCTAGATAGAGTTATATAACTTAAGTAAGGTTATATAACTCTAGTAAATACTAAGCTAGACTATTATATTACTTTCTTTTATAGAGAGAGCTTATTCTTAAGCTCTAAAGTACGTCTTCTAAAATTATTCTAGCTATTAACTCTATTTACTAAATTATTCTTAGCTCTACTTAGTAGCGCCTTTATATTACTCTCTTATCTTCTACTTATATAGGTTTTAAATTCTTTATTATCTTCTTTAGAGTCTTCTCTTTTTTATACGCCTCTATCTAAGTATCTAATTATAAGAGTAATTCTAGCTTATCTAGGTATACTATATAAAAGTCTCTTACCTTATAGAGAGTATTAATAAAGCTAGTAGTATTATACTAGATAGAGTTAGAATTATAAGTAACTTATATAGCTTAGTATTAAAGGTAATTTTAATAAAGATAGCTATCTAGTGTTACAAGCTATTCTCTTAACTAAGACTAAGGCTTACTTTTGTAAGAGAAGGTAAGAGGTATACTTCGAGCTAGAATCTTTAGTAATAAAGAGGTAGAGTTAATAATACTATAAATCGCAAGTTATAGTAGTAATTTAATTAATAAAGTAATAACTATAAGAAGCTATAAGAAGTAAGCTTCTTCTAGTTATATACATATACTGTCTTAGCTAGATTAGGTGCTAAGACCTAGCTCTTATAGATTAGACCTAATCTACCTAGCTTAGTCTAATCCGCCTAATCTACGTTACGTAGCTCTAATTACTTCTATAATTTTATACGTAACCTCTTGTTCTATAACTCTAGGCTTAGCCTACTGTTTTCTCTATTCTAGCTAGCTAACCCTATTTCTAATTCTACAATTATAACACCTGCCTCTTCTTCTAAAGCGTTATTCTAAAGCTCTATTCTATTTCTAGGTATAGTGTTTTATTATTCTATACTATTCTTATATAAGAGTAGTGCTATCTATAGTTCTATAGTATTATATTCTCTCTTTTCTTTCTATCTCTACTATGCCGCCTACGTGTACTAAGTTCTTAATAGTTTATTATTATTGTTATACTAACCTTGTTCTACGTACTAGCGCTAATATATCTAATAACTCTTATAGCGCTTACTATTTCTACAACCTACGTTGCGTTATAGAGGTATCTTCTAGTTATTATTTAGAGTATATTGTAAAGAGTTAGTTCTATAACAAGGTGTTAGATCTAAAAGAGGTAGAGAAGCTAGATTAGCTGTTAACTAATTTGCGTTCTTAGTAGTTAGAGGCTAGCCTTAAGGCGAAGCGTCTTGCTAAATTACGGCGGTCTGCTAAGGCGCGTAGCAATTATCTCTAGAAGTAGTTAGATTTAGTACAGCGTTGCTAGAACGCGTTACTTTCTAGAGATCTAGCTAATATTAAGAAGCTAGAGTAGCTAGAGTAGAAGGTATAGTAACTCTTACAGCTATAATTCTCTATTCTCTTAGTTAATTCCTTTTTGTTGTTTAACTAGAGTTGTCTAGAGAATCTAGAGTTCTAGTCTCTAGGTTTTAGTAGTAGTAGTACCGCTAATAAAACTTCTTAAGTTTCTTAGAGTAGTTTCTAAGGTTTTCTAGTAGTTTCTAGGTGTCTTTCTCTAGTAGGTATTCTTTCTATCTAACCTAGTACTTCTACTAACCTTGTATACGCTTTTTATCTAGTATTCTTTTAACTTTAAAGTTCTAGTCTAGTTCTACCTTAGTTTATTTATTAAGCGGCGCGCTATTAGGCGCTAGCTTAAGTTTAGATTTATAGAATATAGAGTATATTCGTATTATTAGTAGTAGTTTTAACCTAAAGTTAATAGGTCTAAGTTGTCTATTAATTTTAAATAGTCTAATTTGCAAGTAGTTAAGTTTCTTGCTAGGTTGTTTAGTACGTAAGTTTTTTCGTAGAATAAAAACTTTACCCCCCTTCTTAAAGGTTAGTTTCTTAATTCTTTTTCTATTTACTTATTAAGTTATTTTTTCTGCTATTCTTTGTAGTTTGTTATAGATTGTTCTTATCTAGCATTTTCTTTTCTTTGCCTTTAGAGAGATTGTAGCTATATACGTTAATAATCTATAGATTCTAGCCTTATAGCTATAATATACTTAATAGAGAGTTATTTCTATAGTTTCTTATTTTACTATATTATATACTAGCTATACTATAGGTAGTAGTTTAACCTAGTTATTCTATTTCTAGTTAACGTAGTTTCTTAGGTATTCTTCTAGAGTTTAGTTTATTTGTTCTATCTATCTATTAGTTTATAGATAAAAGCTAGTTAACATTTAATTACTTATTCTTATTTAGCTAAGTAGTGCGTTCTAGAATTTAGACGTAAATAGTTTATCTCTATCTATAGTAACTTGTTCTAGTATTCTATACTAGCTAAATAGTTATTAGCTTACCTTATACGCTAGTTCTTTAGCTTTAAGAGTTTTACTAGTTGTAACAGTTCGACTCGGCTCTAACTTAGTGCTTTAGCCTAACTCGGCTCCGCCTAAGTTACATAACCCTGCCTAGCGCCTTAGCATAGGCACCCTGTGTATATAGAGAGCTCTTAGAGTATTCTTCTACTTCTTACTTTTAGATAGCTAAATTTAACCTAACCTACCCTGCTAGCACCTCTTATTCTTATAGCTTGTAGAGACAGTACTACCTATAGCTAACTTACCTAGCTAGGTGTTCTAGAGGCGCTTATAGTAGTAGAGACTGCGAACCTAGCCCTTATATTATCTAAAGGTTAATACCTCTTTGGCTAGAGACAGCAGCACAATATCTAGCTAAACTAAGTAGCCTCGTTAAGAAGCGTTTACTAACAGCTAATACTAAGAATTAGAGCTACAAGAGCCTAGTCGCTTACCTTAAGAATCTATTAACGTACTAATTAATCGCTTACCCCTAGCGCTATATAAGACTACTAGCGGATCTAGTTAGCGGCAGAAAGATACTAGCACTAAGCTGAAGAGAGCTATTAAGAGCTCTGTGTACGGGAGGACTTCTACAGAACTCCTACGTGCGGAAACCCCCCCCCCCCCTTTTTACGAAATTACGAAAAATCGACAACCCGCTGCCCTGCTAGCAGCTAATACCCCCCTTGCTTTGAAAGCCGACAATTCTCTGCACCGCCTGCAGAGCCGATAATTCTCTGCACCGCCTGCAGAGCCGACAACTAGCTGCCCTGCTAGCAGCTAATACCCCCCCCCCTGTTTCGAAAACTAACAATTCTCTGCTCCGCTAGCAGAGCCGACAACTAGCTGCCCTGCTAGCAGCCGATACCTCTCTACTCCGCTAGCAGAGCCGACAACTAGCTGCCCTGCTAGCAGCTAATACCCCCTCTGTTTTAAAAGCCGACAATTCTCTGCACTGCTAGCAGAGCCAACAACTAGCTACCCTGCTAGCAGCCAATACCTCTCTGCTCCGCTAGCAGAGCCAATACCCCCCCCTGCTTCGAAAATCGATAATTCTCTGCTCCGCCAGCAGAGCCAACAACTAGCTACCCTGCTAGCAGCTAATACCCCCCCCCTCTCGAACAAAAAAGCATACCCGGATAAGCTAGGGCTCCTATTACGGTTAAATACTTAGATTAAGGTATATAAGAGAGAGGAGATACTACAGAAGACAGTAGAGAATTTAAAGCCTATACAGGTAGGAGACTAGAGAGCCTTAGGGCTTAGAGACGAGCTCTCCCTGTAAGGGGGGGTAATGTAACAGTCTAACTTAGCTCTAACTTAGTACTTTAGCCTAACTTAGCTCCGCCTAAGTTACATAACTCTACCTAGCGCCTTAGTATAGGCACTCTATGTATATAGAGAGCTCTTAGAGTATTCTTCTACTTCTTACCTTTAGATAGCTAAATTTAACCTAACCTACTCTACTAGTACCTCTTATTCTTATAGCTTGTAGAGACAGTACTACCTATAGCTAACTTACCTAGCTAGGTGTTCTAGAGGCGCTTATAGTAGTAGAGACTATAG
>NW_022987254.1:14787-17239 GCF_010094035.1 Trematosphaeria pertusa | reverse complement strand
ACCTCTTATTCTTATAGCTTGTAGAGACAGTACTACCTATAGCTAACTTACCTAGCTAGGTGTTCTAGAGGCGCTTATAGTAGTAGAGACTATAGACCTAGCCTTTATACTAGTTAGGTAGAAGTATATAAACTTAGTAAATTAGTCTATAATTACTAAGATAGTATTATACTTTCTTTATAACGTAGGTTTAATTAATCTAAGTAGTTTTATAATAAAGTCTATAGTAACGTATTACTATAGTACTATAGGTAGTTTTAAGAGTTATAGTAATCTATAGAGCTAGTACCTAACTATCTTATTTTATTAGTATTATATATATTCTTATACTATTCTTATAACTTTCTCTTTTATTATAGAGAACCTATATTTTTATTATATTCTCTTAAGAGTACGTTTAATTTTCTAGTATCTATATATTATAGTACTATAGAATTTTCTAATAAATTCTATTTATAGCGTTTCTAGTACTTCTTGCTTTTTTTATTTATTAGATAGTTCTAGTTTATTATTCTAATAGTCTTAGATTTTTATAACTTAGTTAATTTATAGGCTATTATATTCTAGAGTTCTATCTAGTCTAGCGTAGAGTATAACTTTATATTTCTTCTTAGCTACTATTACGTAGTTAGCTCTATAGCTAAGCGCGTCTACTACTTTATTTTTAGTACTCTTCTAGTATTAGATTGTAAAGTCTAGTATAGCTAGCGTTTCTACCTACCTAACTTACTATTAGTTTAGCGTTTTTATTATTATAAACGCTATAAGGTTCTTATAGTCTAATACTATATTAATAGAGTACTTAGCGTCTTCTAAGTATATTCTCTATTTTTTTATTGCTACTATAATAGCTATAAGTTTTTTATTATATATGTTATAGTTAAGTTCTAGTACTAAGAACTTTCTTAAGTAGAAGAAGTATAGTTAGTATTTACTATCTTCTCTAGGTTAGCTAAGGTATACCTCTAGAGCTTAGTCTAATATATTCGTCTTAACCTATATTAGTTTATTTTTATTAAACGTTTATAGTAGTAGTACTATAGTAAACATTTATTTTAGCGTCTTAAATACTTATTATTATAGAGTTTTCTATTTAAATTCTTAGTTCTTTTTAGTAACTTCTATAAGTAGTGTCGTAATCTATAAATATTCTTAAATAAACTTTTAGTAGTAGTTAGTAAATTCTAGAAAGAATTATACTTCTTTTACTATCTAGAGTATAGGCTAGTTTAGAACTACCTAGACCTTATCTATCTCTATCTAAATTTCTTCTTAGGTTAGGTAAAATTCTAGATAGCTAGTTTTTGTATAATAGAACTTATAATAGTCTAACTTAGCTCTAACTTAGTACTTTAGTCTAACTTAGCTTCGCCTAAGTTATATAACTCTACCTAGCGCCTTAGTATAGGTACTCTATGTATATAGAGAGCTCTTAGAGTATTCTTCTACTTCTTACCTTTAGATAGCTAAATTTAACCTAACCTACTCTGCTAGCACCTCTTATTCTTATAGCTTGTAGAGATAGTGCTACCTATAGCTAACTTACCTAGCTAGGTGTTCTAGAAGCGCTTATAGTAGTAGAAACTACAAACCTAGCCCTTATATTATCTAAAGGTTAATACTTCTTTAGCTAGAGACAGTAGTATAATATCTAGCTAAACTAAGTAGCCTTATTAAGAAGTATTTACTAATAGCTATATTAAGAATTAGAGCTACAAGAGTCTAGTTACTTACTCTAAGAATCTATTAACGTTACTAATTAATCGCTTATCCCTTTAGTACTATATAAGACTACTAGCAGATCTAGTTAGTAGTAGAAAGATACTAGTACTAAGCTAAAGAGAGCTATTAAGAGCTCTATATATAAGAGAACTTCTACAGAACTTCTACGTGTAGAAACCTTCTCCCCCCTCTCTTTATAAAATTACAAAAAATTAATAATTCTCTACTCTACTAGTAGAGCTAATAATTCTACTACTCTGCTAGTAGCTAATACTACTCTACTCTACTAGTAGAGCTAATAACTAGCTACTCTACTAGTAGCTAAATACCTCCCCTCTTTACTTCTTTCTTAATTAAAAAGCTAAATAAATCTAAACACTATAGAAGAACTCTTGCGAAGCTAATCTAGAGGTAGAACCTTAGCTCTATAATACCTCTTTACTCTAATAGTTCTTAAATCTAGAGTAGTAAACCTGCTAGTAGAATATACTAATTAATATTTCTATTATAAAAACTCTGTTTAGTAACACGACGTAATAACTAATAAGAATTAGAATAATAACTTTAACTAGAAGCTTATAAGGCTCTGCTAGAGCTTAGTAATACTAGAGCTATTATTAGTCTTAGGTTTATTTACACTCTCTACCTCTACTAAAGAGCTTTAAGAGCTCTTTCTAGAAACGCTAGCTAAAATTATTAATAAAATAGTTAGCTAATTATATATATAATA
>NW_022987254.1:11730-14340 GCF_010094035.1 Trematosphaeria pertusa | reverse complement strand
TATATAAGAGGCTAAACACTTACTATAATTTCTAAAAGCTTTATTACTAAAACGCTACTAACTTCGCCTACTTTTAGAATAATTTCTTCTACCTTATATAGAAGCGCTAGCTTCTAGTAGACTAATAGATAGAGAAATTTTATAAGAAGCTACTAGAGACTATACGTACGTAGTTAGGTATATACTAACGTTAATATATTAATAACTATAACTACTATATAGACCTTACTTAAAACCTTACTTAAGAGCTTGCCTCTAGAGAAGCACGCGTTACTACTAGAAAGGCTAAAAAGCGTAACGTAATTGCGTTAATGCTATAACACGCGCCTCTAGCTCTTCTAGATTTTTTAGCACCTAATAAAGCTCTAGTAATCTAGAAGCTAGTTACCTATTTTTAATACTACTAACCTAGCTACCTAAGCTATAATTACTCTAGAGCTCCTACTGCGTAGAAAGCTATTAAGAACGCTACTCTAGAGAAGCTCTTAGAGCTCTTAGAGCCTATAGAGCTACAAGTATCTAAGAATAACACATTAGAATATAAATCTAATAATTTAGAAAAAGTCTAGCTCTAGAAGAAGTCTTCTCTCTAGAGCTATCTACTAGAGTAATTAACCTACGTAAAAAGCTATTTAGTAGTTCTACGTTTACTCTACTCTACTAAATCTCTATAAATAGCCTTATAATTAAGCTTAGAGGCTTAATTAATATAAGAGCGGGCAGCTATATCTTAGTATACCTAAAGTATCTTTAAACTCTTAGAAAAAACCTCTATATTAAGCTATCGCGTATAGAACTAATCCCTCTTACTAGGTATAATAGACAACCTAATAGCTAAGTAGATAAGTATTTTAAAGCTAATCTAGTACTAAAAAGCTACTAAATTCGTACTTACTTTGTATATTATAATACTAGCTACTATAACGCGATAATTAGTTATAAGTTACTTAAAGAAGTTAACGTTTAGGTTAACTATAAGTAGCGCGCACTAATATAGCTAGACACTAATTAATTAATTAATTATAAACGTAACGCGTTTATCTCTATATAATCCCCTTAATCTACTACTAAAGCTTAAGTAGCTTACTAAGCTAATGCTAATTACTGTAACGCTTTAATATTAGTAGTAGAAAAGCTAAGAGTAATATAATAGAGAAAGAGAGAATTATAACGCTAGAAGCTTTAAGAAAACCTACGTAAAATAGATAGGTAGCTTAAGAATCTTAACCTGCCTACTAGGTTAGCCTATAAGCTAAAAAAGCTACCTATTTTATAGAAAACATGTCTAAAGGCTAGGCTTAACGTTAATATAATTAGCGTGGCTACCTTTATAATTAACGCACGTTAAAAAAATACTATAATTAGGCACCTTAGTATCTATAAGGTTAATTAGCTTATTATAGATAGAAAGAAAACCTCTACTACTAATCTAGAGAAGAAACTCTACTAACTAGTTACTAAAAAGCTTCTATCTCTAGAATATGCTAGCATAACTATAGCCTATTTCTTAAAAAAGAATTCTAATACTCTACTACTATATAGAGAGAGTATAGATTATAATATTAAGCTTATAGTAGAAAATATCTTAATAAATAGTTCTCTTTATAGTATATTACTAGAGTACTTATAGTTAGTATAGAATTACCTAGAAAACTACCTTTATTATAGCTTTATTATTTATAGTAATATATTATACGCGTTACTAGTTCTATTTACTAAAAAGCTAGGTAGAGAATAGAGGTTCTATGTTAACTATTAAAAGCTTAACGCTATTACAAAAAAAGACGTCTACTCTATTTCTCTTATCTAGAAAACGCTTATACGCCTATTACGCGCTAAGATCTTTACTAAGCTAGACGTAAGGTAAGCTTTCTACTAGATCTAGCTTAATAAGTTAGTAGAGAATCTAATATCTTTTTACACGTAGTATAGTAACTATAAGTATTAAGTTCTACTCTTTAGCCTCTATAATAGCTCTACTACCTTTTAGTAATATATTAATAAGGTGTTATATAGCTTACTAGATAATTTCTATATAGTATATATTAATAATATTCTTATTTACTTAGAGAATCTACTTAAGTATAAAGCCTATATTACCTAGATACTTAATTAATTACGTAAAGCTAGGTTGTAAGTAGATATTAAGAAATCTAAATTTACTATTAAAAGTACTAAGTTTCTAGAATTAATTATAAGTACTAATAGAATCTAGAAGAACTCTAAGAAGGTTACTACTATTTAGAATTAGTCTATACCTATAACTCTTAAGAGTCTTTAATTATTTCTAGGTTTCTACAATTTCTACTAAGCCTTCTTAAAGAATTACGGCTAGATTATCCGCCCTCTTACTAAGCTACTAAAATAGAGAGTATAGCATGCCTTTAGAGAAATTAAGCTCGCGGTATTTTAGTAGGTTAAGAATCTTATACTATCTAATACTATACTAGCTTATTACTCTCTCTATTACTATATAAGAGTAGAAATAGACGTATTAGATAGTATAGTTACTAGAGTTCTTTTATAACTTTAAGAAGATAGTATCTAGAGACTAGTAGCTTTCTTTAGTAAAATAATAAATATCGTCTAGATAAACTATAGTATTTATAA
>NW_022987254.1:10831-11490 GCF_010094035.1 Trematosphaeria pertusa | reverse complement strand
TATATACTATAATTAATTAGGTTATTATAGCTAACTAATTAGACAACTCTCTATAGCTAGCTTAAAAAAAAGCTACTATGTTAGGCTCTACCTAGAAAATAGAAGATAGCTTATTAACCTATTAGAATTAATTAATAGTTTCTACTATTAACTACCTATAAACGTATTTAATACGCGCTGTGTATACTACTTAGATAACTACCTATCTAGAATAAAGAAAAACTACCTAGTTACTATAAAATTAATATTACTAGCTAGGTATATAGAAAGATATTAATACGTACGTAGTAGTATATAAGGCTTACTACTAAAGCTATACTCTATAAGATAAGATACTAGGTCTTCTAAAGTCTCTACCTATCTCTAAGAGAGTATAGTAGAACGTCTCTATAGATTTTAAGAGCTTTCTCTCTAATAAAAAAGAATTTAACTACGTATACGTTATTATAGATTAGCTAAGTAAGTAGAGCTTCTCTCTACTCTACTATAAGAAAATTATAGCTTAGCGTATAGTAAAGCTATATTACTAATATATCTAGTGTATATATAGTTTTTCTAGGTCTATTATATTAGATTATAGTCTATAGTTTACCTCTATCTTTATAGATAAGCTCTATTAGCTTATAGAAATTAAGTAGAAGCTCTCTACTACGTACTAC
>NW_022987254.1:4206-10778 GCF_010094035.1 Trematosphaeria pertusa | reverse complement strand
ATAAGCTACGTTACTATATAAAACTATAGAACTAATAGCGTATAAAATTAAATTTAAATACTAGCTAATATACTACTAGAATTAGAAGAAGCGTATAATAAAAGCCTCTACTCTACGTAAGTATCTCTTGCGCTAGAAAGCTTAGAATTTTACTAAGAAGTAATATAACGCCGTAGAGAAAGCTACTAAAATTGTATAAAGTAATATTGCGAAAGCGTAAGCTAGGTAGGCGCTTTAAGTAAATAAAAAGCGCTAAGAACCTAATTTTATAGTAGGCAACCTTGTCTACATTAAACCTTATAGCTTTTTAATAGATTAGCCTAGTATAAAGCTAGATTAATAGATATATAGTTTTTACCTAATTATTACTATAAAGAGTTACTTCTTCTAGCTCTAGCTACTTGCGTATATACGTATACATAACGTCTTTTATACTAATTAGTTAAGAAAAGTCTTAGAGCTGTTGCTAGAGTAGGTAGAGTCTAAGTAGCTACCTATTAAAGTTAATAGTAATCTAGAATAGCTCGTATATAAAATTCTAGATAGCTATCTTTATTAAAATTACCTTTAATACCGCGCTATATAAGTTACTTATAATTCTAACTCTACCTAGTATAATACTATAGGCTTTATTAATACTCTCTATAAGGTAAGAGACTTTTACGTAGCATACCTAGATAAGCTAGAGCCGCTATTACAATTAGATACTTAGATTAAGGCGTACAAAAAAGACGAGACTCTAGAGAAGATAGTAGAGAATTTAAAACTCGTAAGAGTAGAAGACGCTAGAGTAACGCGAAGGCGCCGCTAAGTAATTTAAGACCCTGCTAAGCTTATAGCATTATTTAAAAAGAGAGCTAATAAGAAAGCCGCCCTACTAACACAAAAACAAGCCTCTTTCTCTCTAGAGAGAAGGTAGTAGCTGTAAAAGCGCTTCTAGTTTAAAACTAATATAAATACACTTACTATAAGCTAAAAAGAGATAGTTAAAAGCATAACGTAGAAGTTTTAGAAGAAGAGAGACCTAGAAGGCGTATTTTAGAGCTTAGAGACGAGCTCTTTCTATAAGAGAGGGTAATGTAATAGTCTAACTTAGCTCTAACTTAGTACTTTAGCCTAACTTAGCTCCGCCTAAGTTACATAACTCTACCTAGCGCCTTAGTATAGGCACTCTATATATATAGAGAGCTCTTAGAGTATTCTTCTACTTCTTACCTTTAGATAGCTAAATTTAACCTAACCTACCCTGCTAGCACCTCTTATTCTTATAGCTTATAGAGACAGTACTACCTATAGCTAACTTACCTAGCTAGGTATTCTAGAGGCGCTTATAGTAGTAAAGACTACAAACCTAGCTCTTATAGAACTTACTCTTATTAGAGGCTATTAGAAGTTTATACTCTTTAATTTTTTATAGTATTCTTTATACATAGTTCTTATATTCTTCTAGTTTTCTCTTTAAGTATATAAGTACGTTATTTAGATAGGCTATAGTAAACCTTTCTATATATTTGTATAGAGCTGCGTTAATTATACTTTAGAATATTACTAGTACGTTAGTAAGTCTAAATAGTATAACTAGATATTTATATAGACCTTCTCTTATTCTAAAAGTAGTTTTCTATTTATAGTCTTTCTTAATCTATATTTAGTAGTATTCTTTCTAGATATTAAACTTTGTAAACTACTATACTTCTATAAGCTAGTCTATTAGCTCTAAGATTATAGGTAGTAGATATTAGTTCTTTTAAGTTACCTAGTTAAGCTATTAGTAGTTAATATATAGCCTTAGCTATCTATTTTTCTTTAGTATAAATAGTACTAGTAATACTATTAGACTTTAGCTTTCTTAAATATATCTCTTTTAGAGGAGTTACTCTAGATATCTTTAGAGTTTCTCTCTTTACTTATAGCTAAGTAGGTATATTAGTTCTAGCTTTAGCGTAGCTTCGTCTTCTATAGGTATCTTATAGTTCTATAGTTTATGTTTAGGTAGAATGCTGTCGTTCTATCTGTTAAACAATAACGTAAACTTCTTATAGTTCTCTTTAACCTTCTAAGGTAGTTACTCTATATTAGGTTATAGCTTTTGTATCTATATAACGCTAACGTCTTAAGGTTATCTCTTTACTTATTTTATTAAACTTGCGAGGGATATTCTTCTAATCTTTACCTCTAGCTTTTAGTAAGCTCTTAGGTAGTGTCTTGCTCTAGCCTTTTATACTACTTTAGGCCTTTTCTAGAGTTTTAGCCTAATCTAACTAATATTAGAGTTGTATCTTTATAGCTAATCTAGTTCTAGAAGTACGTTTATGTTTTCTAGTTCTATAATATTATAGAATTATTGTTTCTATATCTCTTAGATATCTAGTACCTATACCTTAGTTTTTAAGTAAATCTATTCTTAACTAAAGGTAGGTAGCTAGTTGTCTATAAGTCGTACTTAGTATAGCTATTATTTTTCTTAGAATAGTATATTTTGTAGCTTTACTAAGCTAGCTAAAATATATATTCTAGCTACTCTACTATCTATATAGACTATAAACTTCTTATTCTCTAGTATAGCTTTTACGCGTAGTATTCTAGATTTTAGAGTAATAATTTTGCTAATAGTCTAATTAGAGCCTTTCTAGGCTTAACCTCTACCTTAGAGGCCTACTAGTTTTTTAACTTTAAGAAGGTAACTAGTATTAATCCTTGCTTCTTTTCTACTATGTATACTAGGCATTTCTCTAGTAAGTATATAGTCTAGTAGAGCTTTATATACTTGTCTTTAGCTTTTTTTCTATAGTACGAATACTTCTATTCTAGAAAGTACTATCTATAGTTAAGCGTATAGTAGTTAGAGTGTTAGGCTACCTATTCTATAGTTTAATACTACTCTTAGTAATATTAGCATCTAATAGTATACTAATTCTATAGTTTAGCGTAGTATTTCTTACTATAGACTTTCTTAACTAGTTCTAGTATTACCGCCTAGCTAGTATCTCTAGGGCGTAAGTCTATGTACGTAGCTACTTAGATTTCTTCTTTATCTAGTCTCTATGTGCTAATAGCTATCTTAACTACTACCTTGCCCTTCTCTCTATAGACTACTAACAGGTAGGCCTAGTAGATATAGTTATACTCTAGGTAGTCCCCTTTGCATAGCTAACATAGTTCTTACTATAGGCGTGCCTTAATTTTCTAGTTATGCAGGAATAGCCTAGGTAGCTTCTTTTCTTAGAATAGTTTAGTTAGGTATACCTTATAGAAGAGGTTCTAATACTTACTTCTTTCTATATATCTTAGTTACTATTACTTAGCTTTCTAGGCTCTAGAGTAGTTTATAGAGAAGTCTTAGTATATCTTCTAGATATACGTATACACTTCTTTATCTATAAGATATTCTACTAATTAAGCCGCTTTCTTAAGAGTATCTAATACCTTCTAGAACTCTTTGTTAGTAAATAGAATATTCTAATATACGTACTAATATTTCTATACGCTATAGGTTTCTACGTATATCTAGTACTATCGTGCGTTAATACGTTATTAAATTACTTCTAGAGTAAGATATTCTATATACGTAGAGTATTCTAGCATAATAGCCTAAACTCTAGTAGAGTACTATTCTAAGTTAACCTTATCTTCTTAGTACGTTATATAGCTATTATTATAGCATGCTATCTATATAAGACTATTATAGTCTATCTAGATTATCTTAACTATTTTCTTTTTCTTTAGGTATTCTTACGCGAAGTGTTCTTTTTCGCTATAGACTAGACATAGTTCTTTCTTAAAGTATTATACCTTTTCTTTATTTTATAGAGTTTACTTTCCCTTCTATAAAGTCTTAACCTAGTCTAGGTCTATAAGGTTCTCTTAGAATAGAGTCTATAGTTATCTTGTTCTAACTATTAGTAGTATAGAATAGTCTCTACTCTATTAACGTTCTAGGTTTTATTTATACTATTAGTTATTAATTTTTACTACTATTTCTATAGTATTACTTAGGTTCTCTAGTTGTTTAGCGTACGTAATGTTGTTCTTAACTAACTTCTTTAGTTTCTTATAGAAGAGTTCTGCTAGCGTAAAGTTATTCTAGTCTAGGCAAGCGCTTAGCTACCTAAACGTTGCTACGTACTAGAATGCTAATCTAGTCTATTATAGCTAGAATAACTTTTCTTACGCTATCTTATATATGTTAACTTCTCTAAACGTTCTTCTAAGGTGCTTTATAAACCTAGTCTAGCTTTTAAAGATTTTATTTATAGACTATTGTGTCCTCTTTATATTACTCTTATTCTCTAGCTAGTCTAATATATAGAGCTTAGCCTACGCTAGAGCTTTCTCTTCTATATTTATTATAGCTTCTAGAATCTTATTCTTATCTTATAGAAATGCTGTAGCGTTATATTATAGATAGAGCTTTATAGCTGCTAGAAATATATTAAGGTTCTCTCTCTTACTATTAATGCGTTAAGGTAAGGTAATCTTAGCCTAGGCCTATTATTTTACTATAGCTAGCTCTTCTACTTATTAGATACTTATCTTCTAGAGTACTATAACAATCTATTAGAGTTCTATAATCTATTCTTTTATAGTTAGCTTTCTAGCCTAGACCTTTCTAGCTTAGGTTCTAACTATTAATATATTAGTTCTACTCTTTAACGTTAGATAGTTATTTTATTATAAGCTATTCTCTTAACTAAGACTAAGGCTTACTTTTATAAGAGAAGGTAAGAGGTATACTTTAGGCTAGAATCTTTAGTAACAAAGAGGTAGAGTTAATAATACTATAAATCGTAAGTTATAGTAGTAATTTAATTAATAAAGTAATAACTATAAGAAGCTATAAGAAGTAAGCTTCTTCTAGTTATATATATATACTATCTTAGCTAGATTAGATACTAAGACCTAGCTTTTATAGATTAGACCTAATCTACCTAGCTTAGTCTAATCTACCTAATCTACGTTACGTAGCTCTAATTACTCTCGTAATTTCGCACGTAACCTCTTGTCTCGTAACTCTAGGCTTAGCCTACTATTTTCTCTATTCTAGCTAGCTAACCCTATTTCTAATTCTACGATTATAATATCTAGAATCTTATATATAGGCTATTCTAGATTACTATTAACTTTAATAAGTAGCTACTTAGACTCTACCTACTCTAGTAATAGCTATAATAGTCTAGTTTAGAGATTTATCTTAGGTTATATAACCTTAGGTTACGTAATCTTATTACGTAACCTAGCCTAGCGCCTTAGCGCTTAGCACCTCTATATATAGAGCCTCTTAAAGTATTCTTCTACTTCTTACCTTTAAATAGCTAAATTTAACCTAACCTACTCTACTTATTACTCTTATTCTTATAGCTTGTAGAGACTGTATTACCTATAATTAACTTACCTAGCTAGGTGTTCTAGAGCGCACGTATAGTAGTAGAGACCGTAAAGCTAGCTCTTATAATAGCTCTAAAGCTTTTTTTTAGCTAATTAGTGTAAAAGATATTATATATACGTATATACATAGGTAGCTAGAGCTAAAAGAAGTAACTCTTTATAGTAATAATTAGATAAGAGCTATATATCTATTAATTAAGCTTTATACTAGTCTAATCTATTAAAAAGCTATAAGGTTTAATATAGATAAGGTTATCTATAGAAAAATTAGGTTCTTAGCGCTTTTTATTTATCTAAAGCGTCTACCTAGTTTATACTTTTATAATATTACTTTATATAATCTTAGTAGCTTTTTTTATAATATTATACTAATTCTTAGTAAAAGCTTAAGCTTTCTAGCGCGAAAGATACTTACGTAGAGTAAAGGCTTTTATTATATACTTTTTCTAATTCTAGTAGTATATTAGCTAGTATCTAAACTTAATTTTATACGCTATTAATTCTATAGTTTTATAGAGTAATATAGCTTATACCTAGTCTATATAGAGTAGAAGGTTTAACTAATTATTCTAGTAGTAGTTAATAAATAAACGTAAATACTAATTAAGGTATTAATTAATAATCTTTATATTTCTATTAGTTTATAAGTAGTATATAGTAGAGAGCTTCTACTTAATTTCTATAAGCTAGTAGAGCTTATCTATAAAGGTAAAGATAAACTATAGACTATAATCTAATATAATAGACCTAGAAGAACTATATATATACTAGATATATTAGTAATATAGCTTTACTATATATTAAGCTATAATTTTCTTATAATAGAGTAGAGAGAAACTTTACTTACTTAGCTAATCTATAATAACGTATATATAGTTAAATTCTTTCTTATTAAAAAGAAAACTCTTAAAATCTATAAAGATAGTCTACTATACTCTCTTAGAAATAGATAGAAGCTTTAGAAAACCTAGCGTTTTATTACGTAGAGTATAGCTTTACTAGTAAGCCTTATATACTACTATATATATATTAACGTCTTCTTATATATCTAGCTAGTAATATTAATCTTATAGTAACTAGGTAGTCTTTTAGCGCTTTAGATAGGTAGTTATCTAAGTAGTATATATAGCGTATATTAAATACGTTTATAGATAGTTAATAGTAGAGACTATTAATTAATTCTAATA
>NW_022987254.1:0-2813 GCF_010094035.1 Trematosphaeria pertusa | reverse complement strand
GTTTAGCTAGATATTATACTACTATCTCTAGCTAAAGAGGTATTAACCTTTAGATAATATAAGGGCTAGGTCTATAGTCTCTACTACTATAAGCGCCTCTAGAACACCTAGCTAGGTAAGTTAGCTGTAGGTAGCACTGTCTCTATAAGCTATAAGAATAAGAAGTGCTAGTAGAGTAGGTTAAGTTAAATTTAGCTATCTAAAGGTAAGAAGTAGAAGAATACTCTAAGAGCTCTCTATATATATAGAGTATCTATACTAAGACGCTAGGTAGAGTTATATAACTTAGGCGGAGCTAAGTTAGACTAAAGCACTAAGTTAGAGCTAAGTTAGACTATTATAGTAATATTATTAGTCTAATAAACCTATCTTATAGTTATAAAAGATAGAATAGTAGAAAAGAATATTATTAAATTATCTACCTAAAGTTTAGCGTAACTTTAGTTACCTATATATAAGATAATTATAAATAACTTCTTTATTTAGTATTTTACTATTTTTTAATACTATTAGTAATATTAGTTTCTAAGTTTTAGATATTTAAATTCTATATTTTACTTATATAGAAGTAATAATTTCTAAGTATTAGATTTCTAAACTTCTAAGTATATTTGTTATATAAATCTTTTAACTTCTAAATAGTCTAATATTATATTATAACCTTATATTATAGCTATAATATTATTATTATTAATATAATAGTACGTTATACTATTAATATTTAGAGAGGTTAGAATTATATATTTTTGTAAAATTCTAAACTAAATATTTAACTTTTTTATTTTATATTTAATTTAGTTATTTCTTTATAATACGCGTTATATATTTATACGTAACCTCTATAATATTTATAGTATATATAATTTATTTTGTATTATATAGTTATAAATTTTCTAAAAAGCTTATTTTAGGTTTTTATTTATTATATTAACTTAAAGTTTTTTTCTTATTATAAAAGTTTTTATTATTTTTAGTTTAATTTATTATTACGTATTTATTAACTATATAATGTGTAATAACATATAGTAGTTTAGTAAAAAATATTAGATTACGTAATATATTTTTTCTAGATTTTCTAGATTTTATTTTAGTACTTTTTCTACTTATTCTTAGTAGCGAAATTCTAAGAATCTATATTTTTATAATTATTATTATTTCTAATAATAGTAAGTTCTTACTTAGTTATAAAATACTTAAGAGCTTAATAATTAGTTAATACTATAAATAGTTCTAAATCTTATAGGCTAATTAGCTAGCTTCTCTATTTCTATATACTAAGAATAACTACTAGTATTTCTTTATTATAAATACTATAATTTATCTAGATAGTATTTATTATATTACTAAAGAAAGCTATAGGTTTCTAGATACTATTCTCTTAAAGCTATAAAAGAACTCTAGTAACTACGCTATCTAATACGTCTATCTTAACTTTTATTTATTAATAGAGAGTAGTAAGCTAAAACGTTATTAGCTAGTATAAGATTCTTAATATACTAAAATACTATAAGCTTAGCTTTACTAAAGACGTACTATACTCTCTATTTTAGTAGCTTAGTAAGTAGGTAAATAATTCTACTATAATCTCTTAGAAAGGCTTAATAGAAATTATAGAAACCTAGAAATAATTAAAGGCTCTTAAGAGTTCTTAGTATAGACTAATTCTAAATAGTAGTAACCTTCTTAGAGTTCTTCTAGATTCTATTAGTACTTATAATTAATTCTAGAAACTTAGTACTCTTAATAGTAAATTCTAACTTCTTAATATCTACTTATAACCTAGCTTTATATAGTTAATTAAGTACCTTAGTAACGTAAGCCTTATACTTAAGAGAATTCTCTAAATAAATAAGAATATTATTAATATATACTATATAGAAATTATCTAGTAAGCTATATAATACCTTATTAATATATTACTAAAAGGTAGTAGAGCTATTATAAAGACTAAAGAGTAGAACGTAATACTTATAGTTACTATATTATATATAGAAGAAAGTTAGGTTCTTTACTAACTTATTAAGCTAGATTCTATAGAAAGTCTACTAAATATCTAACTTTATAAAGACCTTCGCGTATAATAAGTAAGTAAGCGTTTTCTAGATAAGAGAAATAGAATAGATATCTTTTTTTATAATAGTATTAAGCTTTTAGTAGTTAATATAGAATCTTTATTCTCTCTCTAGCTTTTTAGTAAATAGAACTAGTAACGCGTATAACACGTTACTATAGATAATAAAGCTATAGTAGAGGTAGTTCTCTAGATAGTTACGTATAAGCTATAGGTGCTTAAGTAATATACTATAGAAAGAGCTATTAGTTAGTATATTTTCTACTATAAGCTTAATATTATAATCTACGTCTTCTTAATATAGTAGTAGTAAATTAGAATTCTTTTTAGAGAAATAAGCTATAGTCGCGCTAGCGTATTCTAGAAATAGAAGCTTTTAAGTAATTAACTAGTAAAGCTTCTTCTTAGAATTAGTAGTAGAGGTTTTCTTTCTATTAGTAATAAGTTAATTAACCTTATAGATACTAAGATACCTAATTATAACGTCTTTTCTACGCGCGTTAATTATAAAGATAGTAGTACTAACTATATTAATGTTAAGCCTAGCCTTTAGGCATGTTTCTTGTAAAATAGGTAGCTTTTTTAGCTTATAGAGTAACCTAGTAGGTATAATAGTCTAACTTAGCTTTAACTTAGTGCTTTAGCCTAACTTAGCTTCGCCTAAGTTATATAACTCTACCTAGCGTCTTAGTATAGGCACTCTATATATATAGAGAGCTCTTAGAGTATTCTTCTACTTCTT
>NW_022987253.1:58841-60153 GCF_010094035.1 Trematosphaeria pertusa | reverse complement strand
AGAGCTCGGGGACGAGCTCTCCCTGTGAGGGGGGGTGATGTGACGGTCTGGTTTGGGATTTACCTTAGGTCACATGACCTCGGGTCACGTGATCTTACCACGTGACCTAGCCTAGCGCCTTAGCGCTCGGCACCTCTGTATATAGAGCCTCTCGGAGCAGCCTTCTACTCCTCACCTTTGGATAGCTGAATTTGACCCAACCTACCCTGCTAGCACCCCTTATCCTTACAGCTCGTGGAGACAGTGCTGCCTGCAGCCGACTTACCCAGCTAGGTGTTCCAGGGGCGCTCACAGCAGTAGAGACCGCGGACCCAGCCCTCACACTAGCTACTATAATATAATAATTAGTTATAAGCTACTTAAAGAAGTTAACGTCTAGGTTAACTATAAGTAGCGCGCACTAATATAGCTAGATACTAATTAATTAATTAATTATAAGTATAACGCGTTTATCTCTATATAATTCTCTTAATCTACTACTAAAGCTTAAGTAGTTTACTAAGCTAATACTAATTACTATAACGCTCTAATATTAGTAGTAGAAAAGCTAAGAGTAATATAATAAGAGAAGAGAGAATTATAATACTAGAAGCTTTAAGAAAACCTACGCAAGATAGATAGATAGCTTAAGAATCTTAACCTGCCTGCTAGGTTACTCTATAAGCTAAAAAAGCTACCTATTTTACAAGAAATATACTTAAAGGCTAGGCTTAACGTTAATATAATTAGTATAGCTACCTTTATAATTAACGCGCGTTAAAAAAATACTATAATTAGGCACCTTAGTATCTATAAGGTTAATTAGCTTATTGCTAATAGAAAGAAAACCTCTATTACTAATCTAGAGAAGAAACTCTACTAACTAGTTACTAAAAAGCTTTTATCTCTAGAATATACTAGCGTAACTATAGTCTATTTCTTAAAAAAGAATTCTAATACACTACTACTATATAGAAAAGACGTAGATTATAATATTAAGCTTATAGTAGAAAATACCTTATTAAATAGTTCTCTTTATAGTATATTACTAGAGTACCTATAGCTAGTACGTAAGTATCTAGAAAACTACCTTTATTATAGCTTTATTATTTATAGTAATACGTTATACGCGTCTCTAGTTTAATTTACTAAAAAGCTAGATAGAGAATAGAGGTTCTACGTTAACTATTAAAAGCTTAATACTATTATAAAAAAAGACGCCTATTCTATCTCTCTTATCTAGAAAACGCTTATACGCCTATTACGCACTAAGGTCTTTACTAAGTTAGACGTAAGGTAAGCTTTCTACTAGATCTAGCTTAATAAGTTAGTA
>NW_022987253.1:45038-57941 GCF_010094035.1 Trematosphaeria pertusa | reverse complement strand
AAGAGCTTTTCTAAGTAAGAAGTAAATTAGCCTCTTAGCTATTAAGTAATTATTAGGTAAGTTATTAGTTCTAGCTACCTAGAGACTAGCTAGTAGTACTACGAAAATCGCCGCTACTAATATATTTATAGAGGTACTCTCTACTAAGAATCTATATACTATAATTAATTAGGTTATTACAGCTAACTAATTAGATAACTCTCTATAGCTAGCTTAAGAAAAAGCTACTATGTTAGACTCCGCCTAGAAAATAGAAGATAGCTTATTAACCTATTAGAATTAATTAATAGTCTCTACTATTAACTACCTATAAATATATCTAATACGCGCTATATATACTACTTAGATAACTACCTACCTAGAATAAAGAAAAACTACCTAGTTACTATAAGATTAATATTACTAGCTAGGTATATAAGAAGACGTTAATACGTACGTAGTAGTATATAAGGCTTACTACTAGAGCTATACTCTATAAGATAAGACGCTAGGTCTTCTAAAGCCTCTACCTATCTCTAAGAGAGCTTAGTAGAATATCTCTATAGATTTTAAGAGCTTTCTCTCTAATAAGAAAGAATTTAACTACGTGTACGTTATTATAGATTAGCTAAGTAAGTAGAGCTTCTCTCTACTCTACTATAAGAAAATTATAGCTTAACATACTATAAAGCTATATTACTAATATATCTAGTGTATATATAGATCTTCTAGGTCTATTATATTAGATTATAGCCTATAGTTTACCTTTACCTTTATAGATAAGCTCTATTAGCTTATAGAAATTAAGTAGAAGCTCTCTACTACGTACTACTCGCAAACTAATAGAAATATAGAGATTATTAATTAATATCTTAATTAGCGTCTACGTCTATTTATTAACTACTACTAGAATAATTAGTTAGACCTTCTACTCTATATAAACTAGGTATAAGCTACGTTACTATATAAAACTATAGAACTAATAGTATATAAAATTAAATTTAGATACTAGCTAATATACTACTAGAATTAGAAAAAGTATATAATAAAAGCCTCTACTCTACGTAAGCGTCTCTTACGTTAGAAAGCTTAGAATTTTACTAAGAAGTAATATAACGCTATAAAAAAAGCTACTAAAATCGTATAAAGTAATATCGCGAAAGCGTAAGCTAGGTAGGCGCTCTAAGTAAACAAAAAGCGCTAAGAATCTAATTTTATTGTAGGTAACCTTATCTATATTAAACCTTATAGCTTTTTAACAAATTAGCCTAGTATAAAGCTTAATTAATAGATATATAGCTCTTACCTAATTATTACTATAAAGAGTTACTTCTTCTAGCTCTAGCTATTTACGTATATGTGTATACATATCGTCTTTTACGCTAATTAGCTAAGAAAAGCCTTAGAGCTATTACTAGAGTAGGTAGAGCCTAAGTAGCTACCTATTAAAGTTAATAGTAATTTAGAATAGCCTATATATAAAATTCTAGATAGCTGTCTTTATTAAAATCGCCTTTAATACCGCGCTATATAGGTTACTTATAATTCTAACTCTACCTAGTACTATACTATAGGCTTTATTAACGCTCTCTATAAGGTAAGAGACTTCTATATAGTATATCTAGATAAGCTAGAGCTGCTATTATAATTAGATACTTAGATTAAGGCGTACAAAAAAGAGAAGACTCTAGAGAAGATAGTAGAGAATTTAAAACCTGTAAGAGTAGAAGACATAAGAGTAACGCAAAGGTGCTACTAAGTAATTTAAGACCTCGCTAAGCTTATAGCATTATTTAAGAAAGAAGTAACTAGGTAGAAGATAGTAGCTATAAAAGCGCTTCTAGTTTAAAACTAACACGAATACGCTTATTACAAGCTAAAAGAGATAGTTAAAAGCATAACGCGAGAGTTTTAGAAGAAGAGGAACCTAGAAGGCGTATTTTAGAGCTTAGAGACGAGCTCTTTCTATAAGAGAGAGTAATATAATAGTCTAGTTTAGAGATTTACCTTAGGTTACGTAATTTTATTACGTAACCTAGCCTAGCGTCTTAATGCTTAGTACCTCTATATATAGAGTCTTTTAAAGTATTCTTCTACTTCTTACCTTTAGATAGCTAAATTTAATCTAACCTACTCTACTTATTACTCTTATTCTTACAGCTTATAGAGACTATATTACCCGTAATTAACTTACCTAGCTAGGTGTTCTAGAGCGCACGTATAGTAGTAGAGACTATAGAGCTAGCCCTTATAGTAGAACTCTTCTATAAAGAGTTAAAGAAGTTAGTTAAAGATAATATTACGTACGCTAAGTAACTAGAAAATCTAAGTAACACTATAGAGATAGTAGTAAAGATTAATAACTAATAGTATAAATAAAATCTAGAACGTTAATAGAGTAGAGACTACTCTATACTACTAATAGTTAGAACTAAACAACTCTAGACTATATTCTAAGAAGACTCTATAGACCTAGACTAGGTTAAGACTCTATAGAAAGAAAAGTAGACTCTATAAACTAAGAAAAAGGTATAATACTTTAAGAAAGAACTATACCTAGTCTATAGTAAAAAAGAATACTTTACATAAGAATATCTAAAAAAAAAAGAAAATAGTTAAAATAATCTAAGTAGACTATAATAGCCTTATATAGATAGTATACTATAATAATAGCTATATAATGTACTAGAGAGATAAAGTTAACTTAGAATAGTATCTAACTAGAGTTTAGGCTATTATACTAGAATACTCTATATATATAGAACACCTTACTCTAGATATAATCTAATAACGTATTAATATATAATAGTACTAGATATACGTAGAAACTTATAACGTATAGAGCTATTAGTACGTATACTAGAATATTCTATTTACTAATAAAGAATTCTAGAAGGCGTTAGATACTCTTAAGAAAGTAGTCTAGTTAGCTAGATACTTTATAGATAAAGAAGTATATTTATATATCTAAGAAATATACTAGAGCTTCTCTATAAACTACCTAAGAGTCTAAAAAGCTAAATAATAGTAGCTAAGGTACGTAGAAAGAGGTAAGTATTAAGACCTCTTCTATAAAGTATATCTAACTAAACTATTATAAGAAAAGAAACTTTCTAGACTATTTCTATATAACTAAGAAATTAAGATACGTATATAATAGAAGCTATGTTAGCTATACAAGAGCGACTATCTAGAATATAACTATATCTACTAGGCTTACCTCTTAGTAATCTATAGCAAAGAAGGTAGAGTAATAGTTAGAATAGCTATTAGCACCTAAAGACTAGACAAAGAAGAAATCTAGGTAGCTACGTATATAGACTCGCGCTCTAAAAAGAATACTAGCTAGATAGTAACGCCTAAACTAGTTAAAGAAGTCTATAATAAAGTATATTATACTAAGCTATAAAATTAGTATACTATAGAATACTAGTACTATTAGAAATAGTATTAAACTATAGAATAGGTAGTCTAATACTCTAATTACTACACGCTTAACTATAGATAGTATTTTCTAGAATAGAAATATCTATACTATAGAAAAAAAGCTAAGAATAAATATATAAAACTCTACTAGACTATATACTTACTAGAATAATACCTAGTATATATAGTAGAAAAGAAATAGAGGTTAATACTAGCTACTCTCTTAAAGTTAAAAAACTAGCAGACCTCTAAGGTAGAGGTTAAGCCTAGAAAGGCTCTATTTAGACTATAGGTAAAATTATTACTCTAAAACCTAGAACGCTATACGTAAAAGCTATACTAAGAAAAAGGAAGCTTATAGCCTATATAGATAGTAGAGTAGCTAGAATATATATCTTAGCTAGTCTAGTAAAGCTACTAAATATACTATTCTAAGAGAAATAATAGCTATACTAAGTATAACTTATAGATAACTAGCTATCTACCTTTAGCTAAAAATAGATTTACTTAGAGACTAAGGTATAGGTATTAGATATCTAGAGAATATAGAAATAATAATTCTATAATATTATAGAACTAGAAAATATAAATATACTTCTAGAGCTAGATTAGCTATAAAGATATAACTCTAATATTAGTTAGATTAGGCTAAAACTCTAGAAAAGGCCTAAAGTAGCATAGAAGACTAGAGCAAGACACTACCTAAGAGCTTACTAAAAGTTAGAGGTAAAGATTAGAAGAATATCTCTCGTAAGTTTAATAAAATAGGTAAAGAAATAACTATAAGACATTAGTATTATATAGATACGAAAGCTATAATCTAATATAGAGTAACTACCTTAGAAAGTTAAGAAGAACTATAAGAAGTTCGCGTTATTGTTTAATAAATAGAATAACGGCGTTCTACCTAAATATAAACTATAGAACTATAAAATATCTATAGAAGATAAAGCTACGTTAAAGCTAGAACTAATATACTTACTTAGCTATAAGCAAAGAGAGGAACTCTAAAGGTATCTAGAGAGACTTCTACGTAAAGAATATATTTAAGAAAGCTAGAGCCTAATAGCCTTACTAGTACTATTTATACTAAAAAAGAATAGATAGTTAAGACTATATATTAACTACTAATAGCTTAACTAGGTAACTTAGAAAAACCGCTATCTACTACCTATAATCTTAAAGCTAATAGACTAGCTTATAGAAGTATAGTAGTTTATAAAGTTTAATATTAGAGAAGAGTATTACTAAATATAAATAAAAGAAGAATATAAATAGAAAATAGCTTTTAGAATAAGAGAAGGTTTATATAAATACCTAGTTATACTATTTAGACTTACTAACGCACTAGTAATATTCTAAAGTATAATTAACGCAGCTCTATATAAATATATAGAAAGGTTTATAATAGCCTACTTAGATAACGTACTTATGTATTTAAAGAGAGAACTTAAAGAATATAAGAACTATATATAGAAAACGCTATAGAAGTTTAGAGAATACGAGCTTCTAATAGCTTCTAATAAAAGTAAATTCTACTATATAAAAACTAGCTACTTAGAGTTTTACCTAACCTAAGAGAAAATTTAGATAGAAATAAATAAGGTCTAGGTAGTTCTAGACTAGCCTATACTCTAGATAGTAAAAGAAGTATAATTCTTTCTAGAATTTACTAACTACTACTAAAAGTTTATCTAAGAGTATTTACAGATTATAACACCTCTTATAGAAATTACTAAAAAGAATTAAGAATTTAGATAGAAAGCTCTATAATAATAAGCGTTTAAGACGCTAAAATAAATATTTACTATAGTACTACTACTACAAACGTTTAATAAAAATAAACTAGTATAGGTTAAAATAGATATATTAGACTAAGCTCTAGAAGTATACCTTAGCTAATCTAGAGAAGATAGTAAGTACTAACTATACTTCTTCTACTTAAGAAAGTCCTTAGTACTAGAACTTAACTATAATATATATAATAAGAAACTTATAGCTATTATAGTAGTAATAAAAGAATAGAGAATATACCTAGAAGAAGCTAAATACTCTATTAATATAGTATTAGACTACAAAAACCTTATAGCATTTATAATAACAAAAACTCTAAACTAATAATAGGTTAGATAGGTAGAAATAATAGCTACGCTAGACTTTATAATCTAATACTAAAAGAGTACTAAAAATAGAGTAGTAGACGTACTTAGCCGTAGAGCTAACTATATAATAATAGCTAATAAGAAATATAAAGCTATACTCTACGCTAGGCTAGATAGAACTCTAGAATATAATAGCCTATAAGTTAGCTAGGTTATAGAAATCTAGAACTAATAAAACAATAAGTTAGAACTATCTAATAAATAAGAAAGGTAAGAAGTGCTAGAAACTCTATAGGTAGAATTTATTAGAGAATTCTATAGTACTATAACGTATAGGCACTAGAAAATTAAACGCACTCTTAAGAGACTGCGACGAGAATATAGGTTTCTTATAATAAAGAAGAAAGTTATAAGAATAGTATAGAAATGTATAGAATACTAATAAAACAAGGTAGTTAGATACTAACTCTATAGATTACTATAACCTTTAGATCTACCTATAGTACTATAGTAGCACGTTACTATAGACTTTATTATAAAGCTACCTAGGTTAATTAAACTTACGTTACAAAGAAAGTGCGATACTATCTTAGTAATTATAGACTAATTTACTAAATACGCATACTTCTACCTAACTAGCAAAACTCTTAAAGCTAAAGAACTAGCTTATAAGATAAGCTAATAACTATTTAGCTAGTATAAAATACTAGAACGAGTTACTATAGATAGAGATAAGCTATTTACGTCTAAGTTCTAGAACGTACTACTTAGCTAAATAGAGGTAAGTAACTAAATATTAACTAGCTTCTACCTACAAACTAATAGACAAATAGAATAAACAAACTAAACTCTAGAGAAATACCTAAGAAACTACGTTAATTAAGAATAAAATAACTAGATTAAGCTACTACTTATAGCACAACTAGTATACAATATAGTAAAATAGAGAATAATAGAAATAACTCTCTATTAAGTATGTTATAGCTATAAGGCTAGAATCTATAGATTCTTAATATATATAGCTATAATCTCTCTAAAGATAGAAGAAAAGAAGCGCTAGATAAAAATAATCTATAACAAACTACAAAGAATAGTAGAAAAAATAACTTAATAAGTAAATAAGAAAAGAATTAAGAGACTAACCTTTAAGAAGAGAGGTAAAGTTTTTATTCTACGAAAAAACTTACGTACTAAGCAACCTAGTAAAAAACTTAACTATCTATAGATTAGGCTCTTTAAAATTAATAAATAACTTAGACCTATTAACTTTAGGCTAAAGCTACTACTAATAATAAGAATACACTCTATATTTTATAAATCTAAACTTAAACTAGCGCCTAATAACGCGCTACTTAATAAATAAACTAAGGTAGAACTAGATTAGAACTTTAAGGTTAAAAGAATACTAGAAAGAATGCGTATACAAGGTTAGTAGAAGTACTAGGTTAGATAGAAAGAATACCTACTAGAGAAAGACACCTAAAAACTAATAGAAAACCTTAAGAACTACTCTAAGAAACTTAAGAAGTTTCGTTAGTAGTACTAACTCTAAAGCCTAGAGACTAGAACTCTAGATTCTCTAGACAACTCTAGTCGAATAACTAAAGAGAATTAGCTAAAGAAATAAAAGGTTATAATAGTAAGAACTATGCCTTACGCTCTAACTACTTTAACTTCTTAATATTAGCTAGGTCTCTTAAAAGCAGCGCGTTGTAACAACGCTGTACTAGTTCTAACTACTTTTGTAAACGCTTGCTACGCGTATTAGTAGACTGCTAGAATTCGCCTAGAAGTACCTCTTAGGCACGCAAGCGAGCTAACTCTAACCGCTAAGTCTTAGCAAGGCGCTCTGCCTTAAGACTAGCCTTAGACTACTAAGAACGCAGGTTAGCTACTAACTAATCTAGCTTCTCTATCTCTTTCTAGTTTAACACCTTATTATAAGACTAATTCTTTACTAGACACTCTAAGTAGTAACTAGAAGATACCTCTATAACGTAATATAGGTTATAGAAATAGTACGCGCTATAGAGGTTATTAGATATATCTATACCTATATATAGAATAAGGTTAGTATAATAATAATAGTAGACTATTAAGAACTTAGTACGCGTAGGCGGTATAGTAAGAATAGAAAAGAAAGAGAGAATATAATACTATAGAACTATAGATAATACTACTCTTATATAGAAATAGTATAAATTAATAAAATACTACGCCTAGAGATAGAATAAAGCTTTAAGATAACGCTTTAGAAGAAGAGGTAGGTGTTATAATTATAGAATTAGAAATAGAGTTAGCTAGCTAGAATAAAGAAGATAGTAGGCTAAGCCTAGAATTATAGAATAGAGAATTACGTATAAAGTTATAGAAATAATTAGAGTTATATAGCGTAGATTAGGTAGATTAGGTAAATCTAGACCTAATCTATAGATTAGACTCTAATATAAGAAATTTATAGAAGCTAGGTCTTAGCTTCTAATCTAGCTAAAATAGTATATATATATAACTAGAAGAAGCTTACTTCTTATAGCTTTTTATAGTTATTACTTTATTTATTAAATTACTACTATAACTTATAATTTATAGTATTATTACCTCTACCTCTTTGTTACTAAAGATTCTAGCTTAAAGTATACCTCTTACCTTCTCTTATAAAAAGTAAGCTCTAGTCTTAGATAAGAGAATAGCTTGTAACAACGCTCTAAAAATGCTAAGTATAAAAATTAACTCGTTTTTCTTAAATAACTAAGCGAAACCTTAATAGTTTTCTATAAAACTTTAAATATATATAGAACTATACTATATATACCTACTATTAAATTTATACTATATATTTTCTATTATATAAGCTTAGAATAAGCCTTTATCTAAAAGTAGCTATTCTTAGAGTTTTGTTACGGTATTAACCTGCTCGCTTAGTTATGTAATCTTAGCTATCTTAGCGTCTTAGTATAGTAGATATCTACTCTATATCTTTATATCTTTATAGCTTAATATTATATAACTTATTATATATCTTAAGTTCTTATTTCTTATCTATACTATAATAGTTTATATAATTCTACTATTAGCTCTACTACGTATTATATAGCCTAGCTAAATTATAACTAAAGAAATCTACTCTATAATTCTAGAAACTAAGATACTATAAGTAATACCTAGAAGAAGAAATAAATAGAAACTCTAGCTAAAAATCTCTCTAACTTCTTAATACTCTAGATATTTACGCAAACTAGAGGCCTATAATAAGACTCTACGTAGCTACTAGTTATAATTAGTAAAGCTAACACTAACTAGAAAGCCTTAGTAGTAAAAAATACTCTTAATAATATTTTTAGAAACTTTAAGAATAGCTTTAATTACTAGTTCTAGACTCTTTAAGCTAACTATAATACTATTACTATTAAATATTCTACTATCTAAGTATAGCTACGCGTAGTAAAGTAGTAAGTATAAGTTATAGAAACTATAGCTACTACTCTTTAAGTCTCTCTACCTACTAATCTCTATAACTTCTATTAATAGAACTATAATAACCTACTAAAATTTAATAGTAAGAGTAACCTAAGTACTACATAATAAAAATATAAGAATTAGAAGATAGAAGTTTATTTAGCCTTAGCTATAAATAGCGCTTTCTTTAATATAAATCTATCTTATCTTCTATACGTTATAAACCTTCTTACTAGTAATACTATAAAGTACTACTACTATAACCTTAATATAATTCTAGATAATCTAGATAACTAGAACGTATAGCTCTATACTATAGTCTTAGATCTATTTATAAATATAGACTAAGTCTATATTAGTACTAATAAGATACTAGAGGCTAATACTAAATTTAATAACCTAGTTATAGGTATATACCTCTTTTCTAACTTCTTATCTAACTTTAAGAAATAGTCTATCTATGCTAAGAAGATAGCTATAGAAAAGGTTACTACTCTTTACTATAAAGTGTTTATAAAGCTTAGTAGTATAGTTACTAACTATAATAGTCTAGTTTAGAAATTTACTTTAGGTTATATAACCTCGAGTTACGTAATCTTATTACGTAACCTAGCCTAGCGTCTTAGCGCTTAGCACCTCTATATATAGAGCCTTTTAGAGCCTTTTCTCTACTTCTTACCTTTAGATAGCTAAATTTAACCTAATCTACTCTACTTGTTACTCTTATTCTTATAGCTTATAGAGACCGTATTACCTATAATTAACTTACCTAGCTAGGTATTCTAGAGCACACGTATAGTAGTAGAGACTATAGAGCTAGCCCTTATATTATCTAAAGGTCTATACCTCTTTAGCTAGAGATAGTAGTATAATATTAGGCTAAACTAAGTAGCCTTATAAGAAGCGTTTACTAATAGCTATACTAAGAATTAGAGCTATAAAAGCTCTAGTTACTTACCTAAGAATCTATTAATATTACTAATTAATTACTTACCTCTTAGCGCTGCATAAGACCTACTAGCGAATCTAGTTAGTAGTAGAAAAGATACTACTAGTAGCGAGCTAAAGAGAGCTATAAAAGCTCTATATATAGAAGAACTTCTACAAAACTTCTACGTATAGAAACTCTTCTCTCTTATTTTAAAAATTAATAATTAGCTACTACGCTAATAGTATATACCTCTACTTCTTAAACAAGAAGCTATACCTAAGTTAAACTACCTAAACACTATAGATAAACTCTTGTAAAGTAACTCTAGTAGTAAGACTCTAGTTATATAGTACCTCTTTACCTTAATAATTTTTAAATTCTAGGTAGAGAACCTGCTAGCTAGTTACTTAAACTAATATTATTATTATAAATTACCTATTTAATAACATAGTATAATAACTAATAAAAATTAGAATATTAACTTTAAATAGAAGCTAGTATAGCTACGCTAGAGCTTAGCAATACCTAGCTTATTAGTAGCAGATAGCTCTTATACTCTTTCTACCTCTAGAAAGAAGCTCTAAGAGCTTTTCTTAGAAAAGCTAAGTAAAATTATTAATAAATTAGTTAGCTAATTACTTATACGCTAGGTACTTAAATAATAGACTTATATATATTACTAGATTACTACTAATATATTTACTAAAGAAGATACTATATATAGAGAGTATTAGAATTTATAGTAGAAAAAAGCTACTACTTTAGTAAAGATTTAATAGCTATAAGTATAACTATAATTCTACTCTAGAAGCTAAATACTACCTACTCTATTAACTTAGCGCGTAATACGCTTTATAAATTAGATACTACGTCTACGTAAAACTAGCGCGTTATTACTAGATAACTTAATTCTAGGTTCTTGTGTAACTGCGTATACGCCTACTATACTACTAGTAACTAAGTAACGTTTAGAAAGCTAAATAAAGCTTTTTACTAAGTTTCTAGACTCTCTATTACTATTAGATAGTAAGGTTGTTACCTTTAAGTAATAGAGAGATAGCTTATAAGATAAGCTTTAAGCTAATTATAACTAGTACCTAGAAGAGATAGCTAAGAATACTAAGAAAACTATTATAGTATATATACGTACGTAGATAGAAAAAGACGCGTACTAGACTCTCTCTATAATTCTATATTTTCTAAGAAATAGTAGTATGTAGATCTTCTATAAATATATACTTAATTAGCTAGAGAGAAGCTACGCAAACCTATATAAGAGGCTAAACGTCTATTATAATTTTTAGAAGCTATATTACTAAAATTCTACTAACTTTACGCGCTTCTAGGTTAACTTCTTTTACCTAGTATAGAAGCGCTAGCTTTCTATAAACTAATAGGTAGAGAAGCTTTATAAAAAGCTTCTAGTAAACCTACGTACGTAGATAGATATCTACTAACGTTAGTATACCTATAATTATAATTAATATATAGATCTTACTTAAGACCTTACTAGAGAGCTTACCTAAGAAGAAGCTTACGTAATTAGAAAGGTTAAAAAACGTAACGCGCTTACGTTAACGCTACGTTACACGCCTACTACTCTACTAGGTATTCTACTAACTACTAATAAAGCTCTAGTAATTAGAAAGCTAGTTACCTACTTCTAATACTAGTAACTAGACTATATAAGCTATAATTATCTAAGCGCTCTTGCTACGTAGAAAGCTATTAAGAACGTTAATCTAGAAAAGAAGTCTATAGAGCCTATAGAGCTATAAGTATCTAAGAATAACACGTTAGAATATAAATCTAATAATTTAGAAAAAGCCTAGCTCTAGAAGAAGTCTTCTTTCTAGAGCTATCTACTAGAGTAATAAACCTATGTAAGAAGCTATTTAGTAGTTCTACGTTTACTCTACTCTACTAAATATCTATAAATAGTCTTGTAATTAAGCTTAGAGGTTTAATTAATACTAGAGTAGGTAGCTACGTTCTAGTATACCTAAAGTACCTTTAGACTCTTAGAAAAAACCTCTATGTTAAGCTAGCGCGTATAGAACCTATCCTCTTTACTAGATATAATAGATAACCTAATAGCTAGATAGATAAATACTTTAAAGCTAATTTAGTACTAGAAAGCTACTAAATATATACCTACTTTATATATTATAACACTAGCCGCTATAATATAATAATTAGTTATAAGCTACTTAAAGAAGTTAACGTTTAGGTTAACTATAAGTAGCGTACACTAATATAGCTAGATACTAATTAATTAATTAATTATAAACGTAACGCGTTTATCTCTACCTAATTCTCTTAATTTACTACTAAAGCTTAAGTAGCTTACTAAGCTAATACTAATTACTATAACGCCCTAATATTAGTAGTAGAAAAGCTAAGAGTAATATAATAAGAGAAGAGAGAATTATAATACTAGAAGCTTTAAGAAAACCTACGCAAAATAGATAGATAGCTTAAGAATCTTAACCTGCCTACTAGATAGCTCTATAAGCTAAAAAGGCTACCTGTTTTACAAGAAATATGCTTAAAGGCTAGGCTTAACGTTAATATAATTAGCGTAGCTATCTTTATAATTAACGCGCGTTAAAAAGATACTATAATTAGGTACCTTAGTATCTATAAGGTTAATTAGCTTATTACTAATAGAAAGAAAACCTCTATTACTAATCTAGAGAAGAAACTTCGCTAATAGGTAGCCTAAAAGCTTCTATCTCTAGAGTATACTAGCGTAACTATAGCCTATTTCTTAAAAAAGAATTCTAATACGCTACTACTATATAGAGAAGGTATAGATTATAATATTAAGCTTATAGTAGAAAATACCTTAATAAATAGTTCTCTTTATAGTATATTACTAGAGTATCTATAGTTAGTATAGAACTACCTAGAGAACTATCTTTATTATAGCTTTATTATCTATAGTAATATATTATACGCGTTACTAGTTCTATTTACTAAAAAGCTAGATAGAGAATAGAGGTTCTA
>NW_022987253.1:31833-44593 GCF_010094035.1 Trematosphaeria pertusa | reverse complement strand
AGGTTAAGAATCTTATACTATCTAATACTATACTAGCTTATTACTCTCTCTATTACTATATAAGAGTAGAAATAGACGTATTAGATAGTGTAGTTACTAGAGTTCTTTTATAGCTTTAAGAGAATAGTATCTAGTAACCTATAGCTTTTTTTAGTAAGATAATAAATACTACTTAGATAAATTATAGTATTTATAATAAAGAAATACTAGTAGTTATTTTTAGTATATAAAAGTAGAGAAGCTAGCTAATTAGCTTATAAGATCTAGAGCCTTTTATAGTACTAACTAACTATTAAGTCTTAGAGTATTTTGCTACTAAGTAGAAACTTACTACTAGGTAGATCTACTAGACAAATAATATTACTAACTATAACCTTAAGCTTACCTATTAACTAGGTTTAGCTAATATAGTAGTAGACGCGTTATTATAAAAGTAAGAAGAGCTTAAGATCTAAAAGAAGAAGAATCGCGCCGCCTATATAAAAGCTTTTCTAAGTAAGAAGTAAATTAGCCTTTTAGCTATTAAGTAATTATTAAGTAAGTTATTAGTTCTAGCTACCTAGAGATTAGCTAGTAGTACTATAGAAATTACCGCTACTAATACGTTTATAGAGGCACTCTCTACTAAGAATCTATATACTATAATTAATTAGATTATTATAGCTAACTAATTAGACAACTCTTTATAGCTAGCTTAAGAAAAAGCTACTATATTAGGCTTCGTCTAGAAAATAGAAGACGACTTATTAATCTATTAGAATTAATTAATAGTTTCTACTATTAACTACTTATAAACGTATTTAATACGCGCTATATATACTACTTAGGTAACTACCTATTTAGAGCGCTAGAAAACCGCCTAGTTACTATAAGATTAATATTACTAGCTAGGTATATAGAAAGATATTAATACGTACGTAGTAGTATATAAGGCTTACTACTAGAGCTATACTCTATAAGATAAGACGCTAGGTCTTCTAAAGCCTCTACTTATCTCTAAGAGAGTATAGTAGAACGTCTTTATAGATTTTAAAAGCTTTCTCTCTAATAAGAAAGAATTTAACTACGTGTACGTTATTATAGATTAGCTAAGTAAGTAAAGCTTCTCTCTACTCTACTATAAGAAAATTATAGCTTAACGTATAGTAGAGCTATATTACTAATATATCTAGTATATATATAGTTCTTCTAGGTCTATTATATTAGATTATAGCCTATAGTTTACCTCTACCTTTATAGATAAGCTCTATTAGCTTATAGAAATTAAGTAGAAGCTCTCTACTACGTACTACTCGCAAACTAATAGAAATATAGAGATTATTAATTAATATCTTAATTAGCGTCTACGTTTATTTATTAACTACTACTAGAATAATTAGTTAGATCTTCTACTCTATATAGATTAGGTATAAGCTATGTTACTATATAAAACTATAGAACTAATAGTGTATAAAATTAAATTTAGATACTAGCTAATATACTACTAGAATTAGAAGAAGTATATAATAAAAGTCTCTACTCTACGTAAGCGTCTCTTACGCTAGAAAGCTTAGAATTTTACTAAGAAGTAATATAACGCTATAAAAAAAGCTACTAAAATTGTATAAAGTAATATCGCGAAAGCGTAAGCTAGGTAGGCGCTCTAAGTAAATAAAAAGCGCTAAGAATCTAATTTTATAGTAGGTAACCTTATCTATATTAAACCTTATAGCTTTTTAATAAATTAGCCTAGTATAAAGCTTAATTAATAGATGTATAGCTCTTACCTAATTATTACTATAAAGAGTTACTTCTTCTAGCTCTAGCTATCTATGTATATATATATATATATATAACGTCTTCTACGCTAATTAGTTAAGAAAAGTCTTAGAGCTATTACTAGAGTAGATAGAGCCTAAGTAGCTATCTATTAAAGTTAATAGTAATCTAGAATAGCCTGTATATAAAATTCTAGATAGCTATCTTTATTAAAATTACCTTTAATACTACGCTATATAGGTTACTTATAACTCTAACTCTACCTAGTATAATACTATAGGCTTTATTAATACTCTCTATAAGGTAAAAGACTTTTACGTAGTATACCTAGATAAGCTAGAGCTACTATTATAATTAGATGCTTAGATTAAGGCGTATAAAAAAGAGAAGACTCTAGAGAAGATAGTAGAGAATTTAAAACTTGTAAGAGTAGAAGACGCAAGAGTAACGTAAAGGCGCTACTAAGTAATTTAGAACTCTACTAAGCTTATAGTATTATTTAAGAAGAGAGCTAGTAAGAAAGCTACTCTACTAACGCGAAAATAAGCCTCTTTTTTTCTAGGGGGAAGGTAGTAGCTATAAAAGCGCTTCTAGCTTAAAACTAATATAAATATACTTACTATAAGCTAAAAGAGATAGTTAAGAGTATAACGTAAGAGTTTTAGAAGAAGAGAGACCTAGAAGGCGTATTTTAGAGCTTAGAGATAAGCTTTCTCTATAAGAGAGAGTAATATAATAGTCTAGTTTAGAGATTTACCTTAGGTTACGTAATCTTATTATATAACCTAGCCTAGCGCCTTAGCGCTTAGCACCTCTATATATAGAGCCTCTTAGAGCCTTTTCTCTACTTCTTACCTTTGTAATAGTCTAGTTTAGAATTTACCTTAGGTTACATAACCTTGGGTTACGTAATCCTATTACGTGACCTAGCCTAGCGCCTTAGCGCTTGGCACCTCTATATATAGAGCCTCTCGGAGCCTTTCTTCTGCTCCTTACCTTTAGATAGCTGAATTTAACCTAACCTACTCTACTAGCACCCCTTATCCTTACAGCTTGTAGAGACAGTGCTGCCTGCAGCTAACTTACCTAGCTAGGTGTTCTAGAGGCGCTTATAGCAGTAAAGACTGCGAACCTAGCCCTTATATTATCTAAAGGTTAATACCTCTTTAGCTAGAGACGGCGGCATAATATCTAGCTAAACTAAGTAGCCTTATTAAGAAGCGTTTACTAATAGCTATACTAAGGATTAGAGCTACAAGAGCCTAGTTGCTTACTCTAAGAATCTATTAACGTACTAATCGATTGCTTACCTCTAGCGCTGTATAAGACTACTAGCGGATCTAGTTAGCGGTAGAAAGATACTAGTACTAAGCTAAAGAGAGCTATTAAGAGCTCTGTGTACGGGAGGACTTCTACAGAACTTCTACGTACGGAAACCCCCCCCCCCCCTCTTTACAAATTACAAAAAATCGACAATCCTCTACTCTGCTAGCAGAACTAACAACCCGCTGCTCTACTAGTAGCTAAATACCTCCCCTCTTCGCTTCTTTCTTAATTAAAAAGCTAAACAAATCTAAACACTATAGAAGAACCCTCGCGAAGCTAATTCTAAGGCAGGACCTTAGCTCTATAATACCCCTTTACCCTAACAGTCCTTAAATCTAGAGTAGCAAACCTGCTAGCAGAATATACTAATTAATATTTCTATTACGAAAACTCTGTTCGGCAATACAACGCGATAACTAACAAGAATTAGAACAACGACTTTAACTAGAAGCTCGTAAGGCTCCGCTAGAGTTTAGTAATACTAGAGCTATTGTTAGCCTTAGGTTTGTTTACACTCTCTGCCTCTGCTAAAGAGCTTTAGGAGCTCTTCCTAGAAACGCTAGCCAAAATTGTTAATAAAATAGTTAGCTAATTATATATATAATAGGTATATAAACAACAAATCTATATATATTACTAGATTGCCGCTAACGCTCTTGCTAAGGGAGATAACGTATACGCGAAAAATCTAATATAGGCTACTATTCTAGCTAAAAAAGACGCTAAAATTTAGTAACTACGAGCGCGATTAACCCGCTCTAGAGACTAGCCTGCTATACTAGTTTAACGCGCGACGCGTTTCTCTATAACACTAATTATACGCGATTTAAGCGCGTTGCCGCTAGAGGATTTAATTCTAGGTTCTCGCCCTTCTATATACTAGCTAGCTACGCCTCTAGCGTCGTAAGCGCGAGAGAGCTAATTAACACGCTCTACTAAGTTTCTAGATCTACTATTGTTATTAGATAGTAAGAGTGTTACCTTTAAGTAGTAGAGAGACGGCTTATATAATAAACTTTAAGCGAACTAGAATTAGTATACTAGAGATACGCTAGAGAATACTAAGAAAACTGTTATTACCTATATCTACACGCAAACTAAAGAAGATACGTACTAGACTCTATTAGTAATACTACGAATAATTAAGAATAGCAGCGTAGCGGTTTCCTATAATTATATTCTTAATTAGCTAGAGAGAAGCTATAGAGACCTATACAAGAGGCTAAACGCTTACCGCGATTTCTAAAAGCTTTATTACTAAAGCGCTACTAACTTCGCCTGCTTTTAGAACGATTTCTTCCGCCTTGCATAGGAGCGTTAGCTTCTAGTAGACTAATAGGTAGAGAAATTTTATAAGAAGCTGCTAGAGACTATGCGCACGTAGTTAGGTATATACTAACGTTAATGCGTTAATAACTATAACTACTATATAGACCTTATCTAAGACCTTGCTTAAGAGCTTACCTCTAGAGAAGTACGTGCTACTGCTAGAAAGGCTAAAAAGCGTAACGTAATTGCGTTAATGCTACAACGCGCGCCCCTAGCTCTTCTAGGTTTTTTAGCACCTAACAAAGCTCTAGTAATCTAGAAGCTAGTTACCTGTTTTCGATGCTACTAACCTAGCTACCTAAGCTATAATTACCCTAGAGCCTCTACCGCGTAGAAAGCTATTAAGAACGTTAATCTAGAGAAGAAGCCTATAGAGCCTACAGAGCCTGTAGAGCTGTAAGTACCTAAGAATAACACGTTAGAATGTAAATCTAACAATTTAGAAAAAGCCTAGCTCTAGAAAAAGTCTTCTCTCTAGAGCTACCTACTAGAGCAATAAACCTACGCGAAAAGCTATTTAGTAGTTCTACGTTTACTCTGCCCTACTAAATATCTGTAAACAGTCTTATAATTAAGCTTAGAGGCTTAATTAATACGAGAGTAAGTAGCTACGTCTTAGTACATCTAAAGCACCTTTAAACCCTTAGAAAAAACCTCTACGTTAAGCTATTGCGTATAGAACCTATCCCTCTTACTAGATACAATAGATAACCTAACAGCTAGGTAGACAAATACTTTAAAGCTAATTTAGTGCTAGAAAGCTACTAAATACATACCTACTTTGTATATTACAACACTAGCTACTATAATGCGATAATTAGTCGTAAGCTACTTAAAGAAGTTAACGTTTAGATTAACTATAAGCAGCGCGTACTAATATAGCTAGACACTAATTAATTAATTAATTATAAACGCGACGCGTTTGTCTCTACCTAATCTCCTTAATCTACTACTAAAGCTTAAGTAGCTTACTAAGCTAATGCTAATTACCGCAACGCCCTAATATTAGTAGTAGAAAAGCTAAGAGTAATATAACAAGAGAAGAGAGAATTACAACACTAGAAGCTTTAAGAAAACCTGCGCAAGATAGATAGGTAGCTTAAGAATCTTAACTTGCCTGCTAGGTTACCCTATAAGCTAAAAAAGCTACCTATTTTGCGGGAAACATGCTTAAAGGCTAGGCTTAACGTTAACACGATTAGCGTAGCTGCCTTTATAATTAACGCGCGTTAAAAAGACACTATAATTAGGCACCTTAGTGTCTATAAGGTTGATTAGCTTATTGCTAATAGAAAGAAAACCTCTGCTGCTAATCTAGAGAAGGAACTCCGCTAACTAGTTGCCTAAAAGCTTCTATCCTTAGGATATGCTAGCGCAACTGTAGCCTATTTCTTAAAAAAGAATTCTAATACCCTGCTGCTATATAGAGAAGGCGTAGATTACAACATTAAGCTTATAGTAGAAAATACCTTAACGAATAGTTCTCTTTATAGTATATTGCTAGAGTACCTATAGTTAGTATAGAATTACCTAGAGAACTACCTTCGTCGCGGCTTTATTATCTATAGTAATATGTTGTACGCGTTACTAGTCCTATTTACTAAAAAGCTAGATAAAGAATAGAGGTTCTACGTAGACTATTAAAAGCTTAACGCTATTACAAAAAAAGACGTCTATTCTATCTCTCTTATCTAGAAAACGCTTACACGCCTATTGCGCGCTAAGGTCTTTACTAAGTTAGACGTAAGGTAAGCTTTCTACTAGATCTAGCTTAATAAGTTAGTAGAGAACCTAACGTCTTTCTATACGTAGTATAGTAACTATAAGTATTAAGTTCTACTCTTTAACCTCTACAACAGCTCTGCTACCTTTTAGTAATATATTAATAAGGTGTTATATAGCTTGCTAGACGATTTCTGTACAGTATATATTAATAATATTCTTATTTATTTAGAGGATTTACTTAAGCATAAAGCCTATGTTGTCTAGGTACTTAATTAATTATATAAAGCTAGGTTGTAAGTAGATATTAAGAAATCTAAATTTACTATTAAAAGTACTAAGTTTCTAGGATTAATCGTAAGTACTAATAGAATCTAGAAGAACTCTAAGAAGGTTGCTACTATTTAGAATTAGCCTATACCTACAACTCTTAAGAGCCTTTAATTGTTTCTAGGTTTCTACAATTTCTACTAAGCCTTCTTAAAGAATTACGGCTAGATTGTTCGCCCCCTTACTAAGCTACTAAAACAGAGAGCATGGCATGCCTTTAGAGAAATTAAGCTCGCGGCATTTTAGCAGGTTAAGAATCTTATACTATCTAACACTATGCTAGCTTATTACTCTCTCTATTACTACACAAGAGTAGAAACAGACGCATTAGATAGTGTAGTTGCTAGAGTTCTTTTATAACTTTAAGAAGACGGTATCTAGAGACTAGTAGCTTTTTTTAGTAAGATAATAAACACCGCCTAGATAAACTATAGTATTTATAACAAAGAAATGCTAGCAGTTATTCTTAGCGTATAAAAGTAGAGAAGCTAGTTAGTTAGCTTATAAGATCTAGAGCCTTTTATAGTATTAACTAACTACTAAGCCTTAGAGTACTTTGCTACTAAGCAAGAACTTACTGCTAGGCAGGTCTACTAGGCGAACAATATTACTAACTATAACCTTAAGCTTACCTATTAACTAGGTTTAGCTAATATAGTAGCGGACGCGTTATTACGAAAGTAGAAAGAGCTTAAGACCTAAAAGAAGAAGGATTGCGCCGCCTGTACGAGAGCTTTTCTAAGTAAGAAGCAAATTAGCCTCTTAGCTATTAAGTAATTATTAGGTAAGTTATTAGTTCTAGCTGCCTAGGGATTAGCTAGTAGTGCTGTGGAAATTGCTGCTACTAATACGTTTATAGAGGCACTCTCTACTAAGAATCTATATACTATAATTAATTAGGTTATTATAGCTAACTAATTAGATAACTCTCTATAGCTAGCTTAAGAAAAAGCTACTATATTAGGCTTCGCCTAGAAAATAGAAGATAGTTTATTAACCTATTAGAATTAATTAATAGTTTCTACTATTAACTACCTACAAACGCATTTAATACGCGCTATGCATACTACTTAGGTAACTACCTACCTAGAACAAAGAAAAACTACCTAGTTACTATAAGATTAATATTACTAGCTAGGTATACAAGAGGACGTTAATACGTACATAGTAGTGTGCAAGGCTTACCGCTAGAGCTATACTCTGCGGGATAAGATACTAGGTCTTCTAAAGCCTCTACCTATCTCTAAGAGGGTATAGCAGAACGTCTCTATAGATTTTAAGAGCTTCCTCTCTAACAAGAAAGGATTTAACTGCGTATACGTTATTGTAGACTAGCTAAGTAAGTAGAGCTTCTCTCTACTCTACTATAAGAAAATTATAGCTTAGCGTATAGTAGAGCTATATTACTAATATATCTAGCGTATATATAGTTCTTCTAGGTCTATTATATTAGATCGCGGTCTATAGTTTACCTCTACCTTTATAAATAAGCTCTGTTAGCTTATAGAAATTAAGTAGAAGCTCTCTACTACGTACTACCCGTAAACTAATAGAAATACGAAGATCGTTAATTAATATCTTAATTAGCGTCTACGTTTATTTATTAACTACTACTAGAATAATTAGTTAGACCTTCTACTCTACATAAATTAGGTATAAGCTATATTACCGTATAAAACTATAGAACTAATAGCGTACAAAATTAAATTTAGACATTAGCTAGTATACTACTAGAATTAGAAGAAGCGTATAATAAAAGCCTCTACTCTACGTAAGCGTCTCTCGCGCTAGAAAGCTTAGAATTTTGCTAAGAAGCGGTACGAGGCCGTGAAAAAAGCTACTAAAATTACACGAGGTAATATCGCGAAAGCGTAAGCTAGGCAGGCGCTCTAAGTAAACAAAAAACGCTAAGAACCTAATTTTGCGGTAGGCGACCTCGTCTACGTTAAACCTTATAGCTTTTTAACGAATTAGCCTAGTGTAAAGCTTAATTAATAGATATATAGCTCTTACCTAATTATTACTATAAAGAGCTACTTCTTCTAACTCTAGCTACCTGCGTATATACGTATGTATAACGTCTTTTATACTAATTAGCTATAGAAAGCCTTAGAGCCGTTGCTAGAGTAGGTAGAGCCTAAGTAGCTACCTATTAAAGTAGATAGTAATCTAGAATAGCCTGTATATAAAATTCTAGATAGCTGTCTTTATTAAAATCGCCTTTAATATTGCGCTGTATAGGTTACTTATAACTCTAACTCTACCTAGTATAATGCTGTAGGCTTTATTAACGCTCTCTATAAAGTAAGAGACTTTTACGCAGCATACCTAGATAAGCTAGAGCTGCTATTATAATTAGATGCTTAGATTAAGGCGTACGAAAAAGAGAAGACCCTAGAGAAGATAGCGGAGAATTTAAAACCCGTAAGGGTAGAAGACGTAATAGTAACGCGAAGGCGCCGCTAAGCAATTTAGGACCCCGCTAAGCTTAGGGCGTTGTTTAAGAAGGGAGCCTGCGACAAAGCCGCCCTACAGACGCGAAAATAAGCCTTCTAGCTTAAATCTCTACAAAGAATAGAGCGACTAGAAGAAAGGTAGTAGCTATAAAAGCACTTTTAGTTCGAAACTAATACGAATACGCTTACTACGAGCCGAAAGAGACAGTTAAGAGTATAACGCGGGAGTTTTAGAAGAAGAGGGACCTAGAAGGCGTATTTTAGAGCTTAGGGACGAGCTCTTCCTGTAAGGTGTGACGGTCTGGTTTGGGATTTACCTTAGGTCACATGACCTCGGGTCACGTGATCTTACCACGTGACCTAGCCTAGCGCCTTGGCGCTCGGCACCTCTGTATATAGAGCCTCTCGGAGCAGCCTTCTACTCCTCACCTTTGGATAGCTAAATTTGACCCAACCTACCCTGCTAGCACCCCTTATCCTTACAGCTCGTGGAGACAGTGCTGCCTGCAGCCAACTTACCTAGCTAGGTGTTCCAGGGGCGCTCACAGCAGTGGAGACCGCGGACCTAGCCCTTACATTATCCAAAGGTTAATACCCCTTCGGCCGGAGACGGCGGCACAATATCTGGCCAAACCGAGTAGCCTTGTTAAGGAGCGTTTACCAACGGCCAACACTGAGGATTAGAGCTACGAGAGCCTAGTCGCTCACCCTGAGGATCTATCAACGTACCGATCGATCGCTCACCCCTTAGCGCTGTATAAGACCACTAGCGGATCTAGTTGGCGGCAGAAAGATACCGGCACCGAGCTGAAGAGAGCTATTGAGAGCTCTGTGTACGGGAGGACTTCTACGGAACTCCTACGTGCGGAAACCCCCCCCCTTTTTACGAATTACGAAAAATCGACAATCCTCTGCTCCGCCAGCAGAGCTAACTATCTCTCTGCCCCGCTAGCAGAACCGACAACCCGCTGCTCCGCCAGCAGCTAAATACCTCCCCCCTTCGCTTCTTTCTCGATCGAAAAGCCGAACAAATCCGAACACCATGGGAGAACCCTCGCGAAGCCGATCTAGAGGCAGGACCTCGGCCCCACAATACCCCTTCACCCCGACGGTCCTCGAATCCAGGGCAGCGAACCTGCCCGCAGGATATACCAATTGATATTTCTATCGCGAAAACCCCGTTCGGCAACACGACACGATAACCAACGAGAATTAGGACAACGACTTCGACTAGAAGCTCGCAAGGCTCCGCCAGAGCTCGGTAATACTAGAGCTATCGTCGGCCTCGGGTTCGTTTACACTCCCTGCCTCCGCCAAGGAGCTTCAAGAGCTCTTCCTAGAAACGCCAGCCAAAATCGTCGACGAAATGGTTAGCTAATTGTATATACGACGGGTACATGAACAACAAATCTACATGTATCGCCAGATCGCCGCCGACGCTCTTGCTGAGGGAGATAACGTATACGCGAAAAACCTAGCACAGGCCACTATTCTAGCCAAAAAGGACGCCGAAATCTGGCAACTGCGAGCGCGATTAACCCGCTTAAGGGACTAGCCTGCTGTGCCAGTTCAACGCGCGACGCGTTTCCCCACAACACTAATTATACGCGATTCGAGCGCGTTGCCGCTAGAGGATTTAATCCTAGGTCCTCGCCCCTCTGCATACTAGCCAGCCACACCCCTAGCGTCGCAAGCGCGGGAGAGCCGACCAACGCGCTCCGCCAAGTTCCCAGATCCACCCTTGTTATCGGATGGCAAGAGTGTTACCTTCGAGCAGTGGAGAGACGGCTTGCACGACAAACTTCGAGCTAACCGGGATTGGTATACCAGAGATACGCCAGAGAATACTGAGGAAACTATCGTTGCCTATATCCGCACGCGAACCGAAGGAGACGCGCACTAGACCCTGTTAGCGATACTGCGTACTATTAAGAACAGTGGCGCAGCGGTTTCCCGTGATTATATCCTCGATCGGCTAGAGAGGAGCTATGGAGACCTACACAAGGGGCTGAATGCTCGCCGCGATTTTCAAAAGCTTTATTGCCGAAGCGCCACCGACTTTGCCCGCTTCTAGAATGATTTCTTCCGCCTTGCACAGGAGCGCCAGCTCCCGGTGGATCAATGGGTAGAGGAATTTCATGAGAAGCTGCCAGAGACCATGCGCACGCAGTTAGGTATATACTAACGTTAATGCGTCGATAACTACGATCACTATGTAGACCTCGCTCGAGACCTCGCTTAAGAGCTTGCCCTAGGAGAAGCACGCGTTGCCGCCAGGAAAGCCAAAAAGCGTAACGCGATCGCGTTAATGCCGCGACGCGCGCCCCCGGCTCTTCTAGGTTTTCCAGCACCCGATAAAGCCCCGGCGATCCAGAAGCCGGTCACCTGTTTTCGATGCCACCAACCTGGTCACCTAAGCCGCGATTGCCCTAGGGCTCCTGCCGCGCAGAAAGCCATTAAGGACGTCGATCCAGAGGAGGAGCCTGCAGAGCCCGCAGAGCCGCAAGCTCCTGAGGATGACACGTCGGGATGTGAATCAGATAATTCAGAAAAAGCCTAGCTCTAGGAGAAGTCTCCTCCCTAGAGCTACCCACTAGAGCAATCAACCTGCGCGAAAAGCTGTTCAGTGGTCCCACGTTCACCCTGCCCTGCCAAATCTCCACGAACGGCCTTGCAATCAAGCTTAGAGGTTTAATCGATACGGGAGCGGGCAGCTACGTCTTAGTGCACTTAAAGCACCTTCGAACCCTCAGGAAAAACCTTTACGTCAAGCTATCGCGCATGGAACCGATCCCCCTTGCCAGGTACGATAGGCGACCTAATGGCCAAGTGGATAAGTATTTCGAAGCCGATCTGGTGCTGGAAAGCCACCAAATCCGTACTTACTTCGTGTGTTGCAACACTGGCCGCCATGATGCGATAATTAGTCGCAAGTTGCTTGAAGAAGTTAACGTTTAGGTTAACTGCAAGCAGCGCGCACTAATGTGGCTAGACACCAATCGATTAATTAATTGCAAACGCGACGCGTTCGTCCCCACACGATCCCCTCAATCCACCGCCGAAGCTCAAGTAGCTTACCAAGCCAATGCCGATCGCCGCGACGCCCTGATATCAGCGGTGGAAAAGCCAAGGGTAATACAACGAGGGAAGGGAGGATCGCAACGCCAGGAGCTTCGAGAAAACCTGCGTAAGATGGATAGGCAGCTTAAGGATCTTGACCCGCCTGCTGGGTTGCTCCGCAAGCCAAAAAAGCCACCTGTTTCGCGGGAAACATGCTTGAAGGCTAGGCTCGACGTCAACACGATCGGCGCAGCTGCCTTCATGATCAACGCGCGTCGAAAAGACACCACAATCGGGCACCTCAGTGTCTACGAGGTTGATCAGCTCATTGCCGATAGGAAGGAAACCCCTGCCGCCGATCCAGAGGAGGAACTCCGCCAACTGGTTGCCGAAAAGCTCCCATCCCCAGGATACGCCGGCGCAACCGTGGCCCATTTCTCGAAAAAGGATTCCGATACCCTGCCGCCACATAGAGAAGGCGTGGATCACGACATCAAGCTCACGGCGGAAAATACCCTAACGAACAGTCCCCTTTACAGCATGTCGCTAGAGCACCTGCAGTTGGTGCGGGATTACCTAGAGGACCACCTTCGTCGCGGCTTTATCGTCTATAGCGATGCGTCATACGCGTCACCAGTCCTGTTTACTAAAAAGCCAGGTGGGGGATGGAGGTTCTGCGTTAACTACCGAAAGCTCAACGCTATTACGAAAAAAGACGCCTATTCTATCCCCCTTATCCAGGAAACGCTCACACGCCTGTCGCGCGCTAAGGTCTTTAC
>NW_022987253.1:29944-31585 GCF_010094035.1 Trematosphaeria pertusa | reverse complement strand
CTAGGTTTCTGCAATTTCTACCGAGCCTTCTTGAAGGATTACGGCCGGATCGTCCGCCCCCTCACCAAGCTACTAAAACAGGGAGCATGGCATGCCTTTGGAGAAATCGAGCTCGCGGCATTTTAGCAGGTCAAGGATCTTATGCTGTCTGACACCGTACTAGCTTATTACTCCCCCTATCGCCGCACAAGGGTAGAAACGGACGCCTTAGATAGCGTAGTTGCTAGAGTCCTTTCACAGCTTCAAGAAGACGGCATCTGGAGACCAGTAGCTTTCTTTAGCAAGACGATAAACACCGCCTAGATGAACTACAGTATTCACGACAAAGAAATGCTAGCGGTTATCCTCAGCGTACAGGAGTGGAGAAGCTAGTTAATTGGCTTGCAAGATCTAGAGCCTTTCACGGTATTGACCAACCACCGAGCTTTAGAGTACTTTGCCACCAAGCGGGAACTCACCGCCAGGCAGGTCCGCTAGGCGAACGATATTGCCAACTATAACCTTAAGCTCACCTATCGACTAGGTTCGGCTAATATAGCAGCTGACGCGTTATCACGAAAGCAAGAAGAGCTCAAGACCTAAAAGAAGAAGGATCGTGCCGCCCGTACGAGGGCTTTCCTGAGCAAGGAGCAAATCAGCCTCTTAGCCGTTGAGCGATTATCGGGTAAGCTATTAGTCTTAGCTGCCTAGGGATTGGCCAGCAGTGCGGCGGAAATCGCCGCCGCCAATACGTTCATGGAGGCACCCTCTACCGAAGATCCATATGCTGTGATCGATCGGGTTGTCGCAGCTAACCAATCGGACGACTCTCTGCAGCCAGCTCGAGAAAAAGCCACCATGTCGGGCTCCGCCTGGAAAATGGAAGACGGCTTGTTAACCTATTGGGATCGATTGATAGTTCCTGCCGTTAACTACCTACGAACGCATTTGATACGTGCCGTGCATGCCACTTAGGTAACTGCCTACCCAGGACGAAGAAAAACCACCCAGTTGCTGCGAGATTAATATTACTGGCCAGGCATGCGAGAAGACGTTAATACGTACGTGGCGGCATGCAAGGCTTACCGCTGGAGCTATGCTCCGCGGGATAAGACGCCAGGTCTCCTAAAGCCTCTGCCCATCCCTAAGAGGGCTTGGCAGGACGTCTCCATGGATTTCAAGAGCTTCCCCCTAGACAAGAAAGGATTTGACTGCGTGTACGTCGTTGTGGATCGGCTAAGTAAGCGGAGCTTCTCTCTCCCCTGCCACAAGGAAATTACGGCTCGACGCACAGCGGAGCTGTATTACTAATATATCTGGCGTATATATGGTCCTCCTAGGTCTATTGTATCGGATCGCGGCCCACAGTTTACCTCTGCCTTTATAGATGAGCTCTGTCAGCTTACAGGAATTAAGCAGAAGCTCTCCACCGCGTACCACCCGCAAACCGATGGAAATACGGAGATCGTTAATTAATACCTCGACCAGCGTCTGCGTCCATTCGTCAACTACCACCAGGATAATTGGTCAGACCTTCTGCCCTGCATGGATTGGGCACAAGCTACGTTGCCGCATAAAACCACAGGACTAACGGCGTACGAAATTGAATTCGGACACCGGCCGATACACTACTAGGATTGGAAGGAGCGTACGATAAAAGCC
>NW_022987253.1:26464-28509 GCF_010094035.1 Trematosphaeria pertusa | reverse complement strand
CTTACCTTTAGATAGCTAAATTTAACCTAACCTACTCTGCTAGCACCTCTTATTCTTACAGCTTGTAGAGACAGTGCTGCCTGTAGCTAACTTACCTAGCTAGGTGTTTTAGAGGCGCTTATAGTAGTAGAGACTACGAACCTAGCCCTTACAACCTTTAGATAGCTAAATTTAACCTAACCTACTCTACTTGTCGCTCTTATTCTTATAGCTTATAGAGACTGTATTACTTATAATTAACTTACTTAGCTAGGTATTCTAGAGCGTACGTATAGTAGTAGAGACTATAAAGCTAGCCTTTATATATTATATAGTTAAAGTACTTTAATATATATACTAAGAATTACGTTATAGACGTATATTATCTACTAATTTTAGATAACTATAAAAGCTATAGCTTAGTTAAATTCTAGTAGTACTATAAGAAGAATAAAATTATAGCTTTCTATATACTAGTATATTTATTATACCTTCTATAGCTACTTAATATTAGCTACTTCTTACTATTAAAGATAATATATAGCTACTAAGTTAAGATTCTAATACGTAGCTATATTAACTATATTATAAAAACTAAGTTTCTACCTAACGTACTTTCTTAGTAAAATTCTAAGCTTTCTAGCGTAAGAGATACTTATATAGAGTAGAGGCTGTTATTATATACTTCTTCTAATTCTAGTAGTATATTAGCTAGTATCTAAATTTAATTTTATACGCTATTAGTTCTATAGTTTTATATAGTAACGTAGCTTATACCTAGTCTATATAGAGTAGAAGATCTAACTAATTATTCTAGTAGTAGTTAATAAATAGACGTAGATACTAATTAAGGTATTAATTAATAATCTCTATATTTCTATTAGTTTATAAGTAGTATATAGTAGAGAGCTTCTACTTAATTTCTATAAGCTAGTAGAGCTTATCTATAAAGGTAGAGGTAAACTATAGGCTATATTCTAATATAATAGACCTAGAAGAACTATATATACGCTAGATATATTAATAATATAGCTCTACTATACGTTAAGCTATAATTTTCTTATAGTAGAGTAGAGAGAAACTTTACTTACTTATCTAATCTATAATAACGTATATATAATTAAATTCTTTTATATTAGAAAAAAAGCTCTTAAAATCTATAGAGATGTTCTACTATACTCTTTTAGAGATAGGTAGAGACTTTAGAAGACCTAGTATCTTATTATATAGCGTATAGCTCTAGTAGTAAGCTTTATATACTACTACGTACGTATTAATATCTTCTTATATACCTAGCTAGTAATATTAGTCTTATAGTAACTAGATAGTTTTTCTTTATTCTAAGTAGGTAGTTACCTAAGTAGTATATATAGCGCGTATTAGGTATATTTATAGGTAGTTAATAGTAGAGACTATTAATTAATTCTAATAGGTTAATAAGCCGTCTTCTATTTTCTAAGTAGAGCCTAACATAGTAGCTTTTTCTTAAGCTAGCTATAGAGAGTTATCTAATTAGTTAGCTATAATAATCTAATTAATTATAGTATATAGATTCTTAGTAGAGAGTACCTCTATAAACGTATTAGTAGTAGCGATTTCTACTATACTACTAGCTAATCTCTAGGTAGCTAGAACTAATAACTTGCCTAATAATTACTTAATAGCTAAGAGGCTAATTTACTTCTTACTTAGAAAAGCTTTTGTATAGGTGGCGTAATTCTTCTTCTTTTAGGTCTTAAGCTCTTCTTACTTTTATAATAACGCGTCTACTACTATATTAGCTAAACCTAGTTAATAGGTAAGCTTAAGGTTATAGTTAGTAATATTATTCGCCTAGTAAATCTACCTAGTAGTAAGTTCCTACTTAGTAGTAAAATACTCTAAGGCTTAGTATAATAGTCTAGTTTAGAATTTACCTTAGGTTATATAATCTTAAGTTACGTAATTCTATTACGTAACCTAGCCTAGCGCCTTAGCGCTTAGCACCTCTATATATAGAGCCTCTTAGAGTAGCCTTCTACTTCTTACCTTTAGATAGCTAAATTTAACCTAACCTACTCTACTAG
>NW_022987253.1:23182-25174 GCF_010094035.1 Trematosphaeria pertusa | reverse complement strand
ATATCTACACGCGAACTAAAGAAGACGCGTACTAGACTCTATTAGTAATACTATAAATAATTAAGAATAGTAGCGTAGTAGTTTTCTATAATTATATTCTTAATTAGCTAGAGAGAAGCTATAGAGACCTATATAAGAGGCTAAATACTTACTATAATTTCTAAAAGCTTTATTACTAAAGCGCTACTAATTTCGCCTACTTCTAGAATAATTTCTTCTACCTTGTATAGAAGCGTTAGCTTCTAGTAGATTAATAGGTAGAGAAATTTTATAAAAAGCTACTAGAGACTATACGCATGTAGTTAGGTATATACTAACGTTAATGCGTTAATAACTATAATTACTATATAGACTTTACTTAAGACTTTACTTAAGAGCTTACTCTAGAAGAAGCATGCGTTACTGCTAGAAAGACTAAAAAGCGTAACGCGATTGCGTTAATACTATAACGCGCGCCTCTAGCTCTTCTAGGTTTTTTAGCACCTAATAAAGCTCTAGTAATCTAGAAGCTAGTTACCTATTTTTAATGCTACTAACCTAGCTACCTAAGCTATAATTACTCTAGAGCTTCTGCCGCGTAGAAAGCTATTAAGAACGCTGCTCTAGAGAAGCTCTTAGAGCTCTTAGAGCCTATAGAGCTGTAAGTACCTAAGAATAATACGTTAGAATATAAATCTAATAATTTAGAAAAAGCCTAGCTCTAGAAGAAGTCTTCTCTCTAGAGCTACCTACTAGAGTAATAAACCTATGTAAAAAGCTATTTAGTAGTTCTACGTTTACTCTACTCTACTAAATATCTATAAATAGTCTTATAATTAAGCTTAGAGGTTTAATTAATATAGAAGCGAGTAGCTACGTCTTAGTATACCTAAAGCACCTTTAAACTCTTAGAAAAAACCTCTACGTTAAGCTATTACGTATAGAACTAATCCCTCTTACTAAATATAATAGATAACCTAACAGCTAGGTAGATAAATACTTTAAAGCTAATTTAGTACTAGAAAGCTACTAAATACGCACCTACTTTATATGTTGTAACACTAGCTACTATAATATAATAATTAGTTATAAGCTACTTAAAGAAGTTAACGTTTAGGTTAACTATAAGTAGCGCGCACTAATATAGCTAGATACTAATTAATTAATTAATTACAAACGCGACGCGTTTATCTCTACCTAATTCTCTTAATCTACTACTAAAGCTTAAGTAGCTTACTAAGCTAATACTAATTACTATAACGCCTTAATATTAGTAGTAGAAAAGCTAAGAGTAATATAATAAGAGAAGAGAGAATCGCAACGCTAGAAGCTTTAAGAAAACCTACGCAAAATAGACAGGTAGCTTAAGAATCTTAACCTACCTGCTAGGCTACCCCGCAAGTAAAAAAAGCTACCTGTTTTGCGAAAAATATGCTTAAAGGCTAGGCTTAACGTTAATATAATTAGCGTAGCTGCCTTTATAATTAACGCGCGTTAAAAAGACACTATAATTAGGTACCTTAGTGTCTATAAGGTTAATTAGCTTATTGCTAATAGAAAGAAAACTCTAGTTACTAATCTAGAGAAGAAACTCTACTAACTAGTTAGTAAAAAGCTTCTATCTCTAGAATATGCTAGCGTAACTATAGCCTATTTCTTAAAAAAGAATTCTAATACTCTACTACTATATAGAGAGAGTATAAATTATAATATTAAGCTTATAGTAGAAAATACCTTAATAAATAGTTCTCTTTATAGTATATTGCTAGAGTACCTATAGTTAGTATAAGATTACCTAGAGAACTACCTTTATTATAGCTTTATTATCTATAGTAATACGTTATACGCGTTACTAGTCCTATTTACTAAAAAGCTAGGTAGAGAATAGAGGTTCTACGTTAACTATTAAAAGCTTAACGCTATTATAAAAAAAGACGCCTATTCTATTTCTCTTATTTAGAAAACGCTTATACGCCTATCGCGTACTAAGGTCTTTACTAAGTTAGACGTAAG
>NW_022987253.1:21961-23172 GCF_010094035.1 Trematosphaeria pertusa | reverse complement strand
TAAGTAGATATTAAGAAATCTAAATTTACTATTAAAAGTACTAAGTTTCTAGAATTAATTATAAGTACTAATAGAATCTAGAAGAACTCTAAGAAGGTTACTACTATCTAGAATTAGCCTATACCTATAACTCTTAAGAGTCTTTAATTATTCCTAGGTTTCTGTAATTTCTACTAAGCCTTCTTAAAGAATTATAGCTAGATTGTCCGCCCTCTTACTAAGCTACTAAAATAGAGAGTATAGTATACCTTTAGAGAAATTAAGCTTATAGTATTTTAGTAGGTTAAGAATCTTATACTATCTAATACTATACTAGCTTATTACTCTCTCTATTACTATATAAAAGTAGAAATAGACGCCTTAGATAGCGTAGTTACTAGAGTTCTTTTATAGCTTTAAGAAGATAGTATCTAGAAACTAGTAGCTTTCTTTAGCAAGATAATAAACACTACCTAGATAAACTATAGTATTTATAATAAAGAAATGCTAGTAGTTATTCTTAGTATCTAGAAGTAGAGAAGCTAGCTAATTAGCTTATAAGATCTAGAACCTTTTATAGTATTAACTAACTACTAAGTCTTAGAGTATTTTACTACTAAGTAGGAACTTACCGCTAGGTAGGTCTACTAGGCGAATAATATTACTAACTATAACCTTAAGCTTACCTATTAGCTAGGTTTAGCTAATATAGCAGCGGACGCGTTATTATAAAAGTAAGAAGAGCTTAAGACCTAAAAGAAGAAGAATTACGCCGTCTATACAAGGGCTTTTCTAAGTAAGAAGTAAATTAGCCTCTTAGCTATTAAGTAATTATTAGGTAAGTTATTAGTTCTAGCTATATAGAAATTAGCTAGTAGTATAGCAGAAATTGCTACTACTAATATATTTATAGAGGTACTCTCTACTAAGAATCTATATACTATAATTAATTAGGTTATTATAGCTAACTAATTAGATAACTCTCTATAGCTAGCTTAAGAAAAAGCTACTATGTTAGGCTTTACTTAGAAAATAGAAGACAGATTATTAACCTATTAGAATTAGTTAATAGTCTCTACTATTAACTACCTATAAATATACCTAATACGCGCTATATATACTACTTAGGTAACTACTTACCTAGAATAAAGAAAAACTACCTAGTTACTATAAGATTAATATTACTAGCTAGGTATATAAGAAGACGTTAATATATACGTAGTAGTATATAA
>NW_022987253.1:14251-19966 GCF_010094035.1 Trematosphaeria pertusa | reverse complement strand
AGGTCACATGACCTCGGGTCACGTGATCTTACCACGTGACCTAGCCTAGCGCCTTGGCGCTCGGCACCTCTGTATATAGAGCCTCTCGGAGCAGCCTTCTACTTCTTACCTTTGGATAGCTGAATTTGACCCAACCTACCCTACTAGCACCCCTTATCCTTACAGCTCGTGGAGACAGTGCTGCCTGCAGCCGACTTACCTAGCTAGGTGTTCCAGGGGCGCTTACAGCAGTGGAGACCGCGGACCCAGCCCTCACATTATCCAAAGGTTAATACCCCTTCGGCCGGAGACGGCGGCACAATATCTGGCCAAACCGAGTAGCCTCGTCAAGGAGCGTTTACCAACAGCTAATACTGAGGATTAGAGCTACGAGAGCCTGGTCGCTTACCCCGAGGATCTATTAACGTATTGATCGATCGCTCACCCCTCAGCGCTGCATAAGACCACTAGCGGATCTAGTTGGCGGTAGAAAGATACCGGCACCGAGCCGAAGAGAGCTATCGAGAGCTCTGTGTACGGGAGGACTTCTACAGAACTTCTACGTGCGGAAACCCCCCCCCTTTTTACGAATTACGAAAAATCGACAATCCTCTGCTCCGCTAGCAGAGCCAACCATCTCTCTGCCCCGCTAGCAGAACCGACAACCCGCTGCTCTGCCAGCAGCTAAATACCTCCCCCCTTCGCTTCTTTCTCGATCGAAAAGCCGAACAAATCCGAACACCATGGGAGAACCCTCGCGAAGCCAATCTAGAGGCAGGACCTCGGCCCTACAATACCCCTTCACCCCGACGGTCCTCGAATTCAGGGCAGCGAACCTGCCCGCAGGATATACTGATTGATATTTCTATCGCGAAAACCCCGTTCGGCAACACGACACGATAACCGACGAGAATCAGGACAACGACTTCGACTAGAAGCTCGCAAGGCTCCGCTAGAGCTCGGTAATACTAGAGCTATCGTCGGCCTCGGGTTCGTTTACACTCCCTGCCTCCGCTAAGGAGCTTTAAGAGCTCTTCCTAAAAACGCCAGCCAAAATCGTCGACGAAATAGTCAGCCAATTGTATATACGACGGGTACATGAACAACAAATCTACATGTATCGCCAGATCGCTGCCGACGCTCTTGCTAAGGGAGATGACGTATACGCGAAAAACCTGGCACAGGCTACTATCCTAGCCGAAAAGGACGCCAAAATCTAGCAACTGCGAGCGCGATTAACCCGCTCAAGGGACTAGCCTGCTGTGCTAGTTCAACGCGCGACGCGTTTCCCTACGACACTAATTATACGCGATTCGAGCGCGTTGCCGCTAGAGGATTCAATTCTAGGTCCTCGCCCCTCTGCATACTAGCCAGCCACACCCCTAGCGTCGCAAGCGCGGGAGAGCCGACCAACGCGCTCCGCCAAGTTCCTAGATCCACCCTTGTTATCGGATGGCAAGAGTGTTACCTTCGAGCAGTAGAGAGACGGCTTGCACGACAAACTTCGAGCCAACCAGGATTAGTATACTAGAGATACGCTAGAGGATACCGAGGAAACTATCGTTGCCTATATCCGCACGCGAACCAAAGGAGACGCGCACTAGACCCTGTCAGCGATACTGCGTACTATCAAGAACAGTGGCGCAGCGGTTTCCCGTGATTATATCCTCGATTGGCTAGAGAGGAGCTATAGAGACCCACACAAGGGGCTGAATGCTCGCCGCGATTTCTAAAAGCTTCATTGCCGAAGCGCCACCGACTTTGCCCGCTTCCAGAATGATTTCTTCCGCCTTGCACAGGAGCGCCAGCTCCTGGTGGATTAATGGGTAGAGGAATTTCATAAGAAGCTGCCAGAGACTATGCGCACGCAGTTAGGTATATACCAACGTTAATGCGTCGATAACTACAATTACTATGTAGACCTCGCTCGAGACCTCGCTTGAGAGCTTGCCCTAGGAGAAGCACGCGTTGCCGCCAGGAAAGCCGAAAAGCGTAACGCGATCGCGTTAATGCCGCGACGCGCGCCCCCGGCTCTTCTAGGTTTTCTAGCACCCGATAAAGCCCCGGCGATCCAGAAGCTGGTCACCTGTTTTTGATGCTACTAACCTGGTCACCTAAGCCGCGATTGCCCTAGGGCTCCTGCTGCGCAGAAAGCTATTAAGGACGTCGATCTAGAGGAGGAGCCTGCAGAGCCCGCAGAGCCGCAAGCTCCTAAGGATAACACGTCGGGATGTGAATCAGATAATTTGGAAAAAGCCTAGCTCTAGGAGAAGTCTCCTCCCTAGAGCTACCCACTAGAGCAATCAACCTGCGCGAAAAGCTGTTCAGTGGTCCTACGTTCACCCTGCCCTGCCAAATCTCCACGAACGGCCTTGCAATTAAGCTTAGAGGTTTAATCGATACGGGAGCGGGCAGCTACGTCTTAGTGCACTTGAAGCACCTTCAAACCCTCAGGAAAAACCTTCACGTTAAGCTATCGCGCATAGAACCGATCCCCCTTGCCGGGTACGATGGGCGACCTAATGGCCAAGTGGATGAGTATTTCGAAGCCGATCTGGTGCTAGAAAGCCACCGAATCCGCACTCACTTCGTGTGTTGCAACACTGGCCGCCATGATGCGATAATTAGTCGCAAGTTGCTTGAAGAAGTTGACGTTTGGGTTAACTGCAAGCAGCGCGCACTAATGTGGCCAGACACTAATCGATTAATTAATTGCAAACGCGACGCGTTCGTCCCCACACGATCCCCTCGATCTACTGCCGAAGCTTAAGCAGCTTACTAAGCTAATGCCGATCGCCGCGACGCCCTGATATTAGCGGTAGAAAAGCTAAGGGTAATACAACGAGGGAAGGGAGGATCGCAACGCCAGGAGCTTCGAGAAAACCTGCGTAAGATGGACAGGCAGCTTAAGGATCTTGACCCGCCTGCTAGGTTGCTCCGCAAGCCAAAAAAGCTACCTGTTTCGCGGGAAACATGCTTGAAGGCTAGGCTTGACGTCAACACGATTGGCGCAGCTACCTTTATGATTAACGCGCGTCGAAAAGACACCATAATTAGGCACCTCAGTGTCTACGAGGTTGATTAGCTTATTGCCGATAGGAAGGAAACCCCTGCCGCCGATCTAGAGGAGGAACTCCGCCAACTGGTTGCCGAAAAGCTCCTATCCCTAGGATACGCCGGCGCAACCGTGGCCTATTTCTCGAAAAAGAATTCCGATACCCTGCCGCCACATAGAGAAGGCGTGGATTACGACATCAAGCTTACGGCGGAAAATACCCTAACGAACAGTCCCCTTTACAGCATGTCGCTAGAGCACCTGCAGTTGGTGCGGGATTACCTAGAGGACTACCTTCGTCGCGGCTTTATCGTCTATAGCGATGCGTTATACGCGTCACCAGTCCTGTTTGCTAAAAAGCTAGGTAGGGGATAGAGGTTCTGCGTTAACTACTGAAAGCTCAACGCTATTATGAAAAAAGACGCCTATCCTATCCCCCTTATCTAGGAAACGCTTACACGCCTGTCGCGCGCTAAGGTCTTTACTAAGTTAGACGTAAGGCAAGCTTTCCACCGGATCTGGCTTAATGAGTTAGTGGAGGACCTAACGTCTTTCCGTACGCGGTACGGCAACTATAAGTATTAAGTCCTGCCCTTCGGCCTCTGCAACGGCCCTGCTACCTTTTAGCGATATATTAACAAGGTGTTGCATAGCTTGCTAGACGATTTCTGTACAGCATATATCGACGATATTCTTATTTACTCGGAGAATCTGCTCGAGCACGAAGCCCATGTTGCCCAGGTGCTCGATTAATTGCATAAAGCCGGGTTGCAAGTAGATATCAAGAAATCCGAATTTGCCGTCAAAAGCACCAAGTTTCTAGGATTGATCGTGAGCACTAATGGAATCTGGAAGGACCCTGAGAAGGTTGCTGCCGTCCAGGATTGGCCCGTACCCACAACCCTTAAGAGCCTTTAATTGTTCCTAGGTTTCTGCAATTTCTACCGAGCCTTCTTGAAGGATTACGGCCGGATCGTCCGCCCCCTCACCAAGCTACTAAAACAGGGAGCATGGCATGCCTTTGGAGAAATCGAGCTCGCGGCATTTTAGCAGGTCAAGGATCTTATGCTGTCTGACACCGTACTAGCTTATTACTCCCCCTATCGCCGCACAAGGGTAGAAACGGACGCCTTAGATAGCGTAGTTGCTGGAGTCCTTTCATAGCTTCAAGAAGACGGCATCTGGAGACTAGTAGCTTTCTTTAGCAAGACGATGAACACCGCCTAGATGAACTACAGTATTCACGACAAAGAAATGCTAGCGGTTATCCTCAGCGTACAGGAGTGGAGAAGCTAGTTAATTAGCTTGCAAGATCTAGAGCCTTTTACGGTATTGACCGACCACCGAGCTTTAGAGTACTTTGCCACTAAGCGGGAACTCACCGCCAGGCAGGTCCGCTGGGCGAACGATATTGCCGACTATAACCTTAAGCTCACCTATCGACCAGGTTTGGCTAATATAGCAGCTGACGCGTTATCACGAAAGCAAGAAGAGCTCAAGACCTAAAAGGAGAAGGATCGTGCCGCCCGTACGAGGGCTTTCCTGAGCAAGGAGCAAATCAGCCTCTCAGCCGTTGAGCGATTATTGGGTAAGCTATTAGTCTTAGCTGCCTAGGGATTGGCCAGCAGTGCGGCGGAAATCGCTGCCGCTAATACGTTCATGGAGGCACCCTCTACCGAAGATCTATATGCTGTAATCGATCGGGTTATCGCAGCCAACCAATCGGACAACTCTCTGCAGCCAGCTTAAGAAAAAGCCACCATGTCGGGCTCCGCCTGGAAAATAGAAGACGGCTTGTTGACCTATTAGGATCGATTAATGGTTCCTGCCGTTAACCACCTACGAACGCATTTGATACGTGCCGTGCATGCCACTCAGGTAACTGCCCACTCAGGACGAAGAAAAACTACCCAGTTGCTGCGAGATTAATATTACTGGCCAGGCATGCGAGAAGACGTTGATACGTACGTGGCGGCATGCAAGGCTTGCCGCTGGAGCCATGCTCCGCGGGATAAGACGCCAGGTCTCCTAAAGCCTCTGCCCATCCCTGAGAGGGCTTGGCAGGACGTCTCCATGGATTTCAAGAGCTTCCCCCCGGACAAGAAAGGATTTGACTGCGTGTACGTCGTTGTGGATCGGCTGAGTAAGCGGAGCTTCTCTCTACCCTGCCACAAGGAAATTACGGCTCGACGCACAGCGGAGCTGTATTACCAATATATCTGGCGTATATATGGTCCTCCTAGGTCTATTGTATCGGATCGCGGCCCACAGTTTACCTCTGCCTTTATGGATAAGCTCTGTTAGCTCACAGGAATTAAGCAGAAGCTCTCCACCGCGTACTACCCGCAAACCGATAGAAATACGGAGATCGTCAATTAATACCTCGACTAGCGTCTGCGTCCATTCGTCAACTACCACCAGGATAATTGGTCAGACCTTCTGCCCTGCATGGATTGGGCACAAGCTACGTTGCCGCATGAAACCACAGGACTAACGGCGTACGAAATTGAATTCGGACACCGGCCGATACACCACTAGGATTGGAAGGAGCGTACGATAAAAGCCCCTACCCTGCGTGAGCGTCTCTCGCGCCAGGAAGCTCAGGATTTCGCCAAGGAGCGATACGACGCCGTGGAAAAAGCCACCGAAATCGCACGAAGCAATATCGCGAAAGCGCAAGC
>NW_022987253.1:9519-14241 GCF_010094035.1 Trematosphaeria pertusa | reverse complement strand
ATAGAAATTAAGTAGAAGCTCTCTACTACGTACTACTTGTAAACTAATAGAAATATAGAGATTATTAATTAATATCTTAATTAGCGTCTACGTTTATTTATTAACTACTACTAGAATAATTAGTTAGATCTTCTACTCTATATAGACTAGGTATAAGCTACGTTACTATATAAAACTATAGAACTAATAGTGTATAAAATTTAATTTAGATACTAGCTAATATACTACTAGAATTAGAAGAAGCGTATAATAAAAGCCTCTACTTTACGTAAGCGTCTCTTATGCTAGAAAGCTTAGAATTTTACTAAGAAGTAATATAACGCTGTAGAAAAAGCTACTAAAATTATATAAAGTAATATCGCGAAAGCGTAAGCTAGGTAGGCGCTCTAAGTAAATAAAAAGCACTAAGAACCTAATTTTGCGGTAGGCGATCTTATCTATATTAAACCTTATAGCTTTTTAATAAATTAGCCTAGTATAAAGCTTAATTAATAGATATATAGCTCTTACCTAATTATTACTATAAAGAGTTACTTCTTCTAGCTCTAGCTACCTACGTATATATGTATACATAACGTCTTCTACGCTAATTAGTTAAGAAAAGTCTTAGAGCTATTACTAGAGTAGGTAGAGCCTAAGTAGCTACCTATTAAAGTTAATAGTAATCTAGAATAGCCTATATATAAAATTCTAGATAGCTATCTTTATTAAAATCGCCTTTAATACTACGCTGTATAGGTTGCTTATAATTCTAACTCTATCTAGTATAATACTATAGGCTTTATTAACGCTCTCTATAAGGTAAGAGACTTTTACGTAGTATACCTAGATAAGCTAGAGCTACTATTACAATTAGATGCTTAGATTAAGGCGTACGAAAAAGACAAGACTCTAGAGAAGATAGCGAAGAATTTAAAACTCGTAAGAGTAGAAGACGCTAGAGTAACGCAAAGGCGCTACTAAGTAATTTAAGACTCTACTAAGCTTATAGCATTGTTTAAGAAGAGAGCTAATAAGAAAGTTGCCCTACTAACGTAGAAATAAGCCTCTTTCTCTCTAGAGAAAAGGTAGTAGCTATAAAAGCGCTTCTAGTTTAAAACTAATATAAATACACTTACTATAAGCTAAAAGAGATAGTTAAGAGTATAACGTAGAAGTTTTAGAAGAAGAAAAACCTAAGAGGTGTATTTTAGAGCTTAGAGACAAGCTCTTTCTATAAGAGAGGGTAATATAATAGTCTAGTTTAGAATTTACCTTAGGTTATATAACCTTAGGTTACGTAATTCTATTACGTAACCTAGCCTAGCGCCTTAGCGCTTAGCACCTCTATATATAGAGCCTCTTAGAGTAGTCTTCTACTTCTTACCTTTAGATAGCTAAATTTAACCTAACCTACCCTGCTAGCACCTTTTATTCTTATAGCTTGTAGAGACAGTACTACCTATAGCTAACTTACCTAGCTAGGTATTCTAGAAGCGCTTATAGTAGTAGAGACTACAAATCTAGCTCTTATACTTAGTAGTTATAAGAGCTAAGTCTATAGTCTCTACTACTATAAGCGCCTCTAGAACACCTAGCTAGGTAGGTTAGCTATAGGCAGCACGGTCTCTACAAGCTATAAGAATAAGAGGTACTAGCAGTGTAACGGTCTAGTTTGGGATTTACCTTAGGTCACATGACCTCGGGTCACGTGATCTTACCACGTGACCTAGCCTAGCGCCTTGGCGCTCGGCACCTCTGTATATAGAGTCTCTCGGAGCAGCCTTCTACTCCTTACCTTTGGATAGCTGAATTTGACCCAACCTACTCTGCTAGCACCCCTTATCCTTACAGCTCGTGGAGACAGTGCTGCCTGCAGCCGACTTACCCAGCTAGGTGTTCCAGGGGCGCTCACAGCAGTGGAGACCGCGGACCCAGCCCTTACAAGCAGAGTAGATTAGGTTAAATTTAGCTATCTAAAGGTAGAGAGTAGAAGAAAGGCTCTAAGAGGCTCTATATATAGAGGTGCTAAGCGCTAAGGCGCTAGGCTAGGTTACGTAATTAAATTACGTAACTTAAGGTTATGTAACCTAAGGTAAATCTCTAAACTAGACTATTATATTACCCCCCCTTATAGAGAGAGCTCGTCTCTAAGCTCTAAAATACGCCTTCTAGATCCCTCTTCTTCTAAAACTCCCGCGTTATACTCTTAACTATCTCTTTTAGCTTATAGTAAGTGTATTTATATTAGTTTTAAACTAGAAGCGCTTTTACAGCTACCTTCTTCCCTCTAGAGAGAAAGAGGCTTGTTTTCGCGTCTATAGGGCGGCTTTATTATAGGCTTTCTTCTTAGTAGCGCCTTTGCGTTACTCTTATGTCTTCTACTCTTACAGGTTTTAAATTCTCTACTATCTTCTCTAGGGTCTCCTCTTTTTTGTACGCCTTAATCTAAGTATCTAATTATAATAGTAGCTCTAGCTTATCTAGATATACTATGTAAAAGTCTCTTACCTTATAGAGAGCGTTAATAAAGCCTGCAGTATTATACTAGATAGAGTTAGAATTATAAGTAACCTATGTAGCGTAGTATTAAAGGCGATTTTAATAAAGACAGCTATCTAGAATTTTATATACAGGCTATTCTAGATTACTATTAACTTTAATAGGTAGCTACTTAGGCTCTACCTACTCTAGTAATAGCTCTAAGGCTTTTCTTAACTAATTAGCGTAGAAGACGTTATATATACGTATATACGCAGGTAGCTAGAGCTAGAAAGAGTAACTCTTTATAGTAATAATTAGGTAAGAGCTATATATCTATTAATCTAGCTTTATACTAGGCTAATCTATTAAAAAGCTATAAGGTTTAACGTAGATAAGGTCGCCTACCGCGAAATTAGGTTCTTAGCGCTTTTTATTTACTTAGAGCGCCTGCCTAGCTTACGCTTTCGCAATATTACTTTATATAATTTTAGTAGCTTTTTCTACAGCGTTATATTACTTCTTAGTAAAATTCTAAACTTTCTAGCGCAAGAGACGCTTCTATAGAGTAGAGGCTTTTATTATATACTTCTTCTAATTCTAGTAGTATATTAGCTAGTATCTAAACTTAATTTTATACGCTATTAGTTCTATAGTTTTATATAGTAACGTAGCTTATGTCTAGTTTATATAGAGTAGAAGGTCTAACTAATTATTCTAGTAGTAGTTAATAAATAGACGTAGACACTAGTTAAGATATTAATTAATAATCTCTATATTTCTATTAGTTTGCGGGTAGTACGTAGTAGAGAGCTTCTACTTAATTTCTATAAGCTAATAGAGCTTATCTATAAAGGTAGAGGTAAACTATAGACTATAATCTAACACGATAGACCTAGAAAGACTATATATACGCTAGATATATTAGTAATATAGCTCTACTATACGCTAAGCTATAATTTTCTTATAGTAGAGTAGAGAGAAGCTCTACTTACTTAGCTAATCTATAATAACGTACACGTAGTTAAATTCTTTTTTATTAGAAGGGAAGCTCTTAAAATTTATAGAGATGTTCTACTATACTCTCTTAGAGATAGGTAGAGGCTTTAGAAGACCTAGCGTTTTATTCTATAGAGTATAGCTCTAGTAGTAAGCCTTATATACTACTACGTACGTATTAACGTCTTCTTACATACCTAGCTAGTAATATTAATCTTATAGTAACTAGGTAGTTTTTCTTTATTCTAGATAGGTAGTTACCTAAGTAGTATATATAGCGCGTATTAGGTGTATTTATAGGTAGTTAATAGTAGAGACTATTAATTAATTCTAATAAGTTAATAAGCTATCTTCTATTTTCTAGGTAGAGCCTAATATAGTAGCTTTTTCTTAAGCTAGCTATAAAGAGTTGTCTAATTAGTTAGCTATAATAATCTAATTAATTATAGTATATAGATTCTTAGTAGAGGGCGCCTCTATAAACGTATTAGCAGTAGTAATTTCTATAGCACTACTAGCTAATCTCTAGGTAGCTAGAACTAATAACTTATCTAATAATCGCTTAATAGCTAAAAGGCTAATTTACTTCTTACTTAGAAAAGCTCTTGTATAGGCGGCGCGATTCTTCTTCTTTTAGGTCTTAAGCTCTTCTTACTTTTATAATAACGCGTCTGCTACTATATTTACTAAACCTAGTTAATAGGTAAGCTTAAGATTATAGTTAGTAATATTGTTCGCCTAGTAGACCTACCTAGTAGTAAGTTCTTACTTAGTAGTAAAGTACTTTAAGGCTTAGTAGTTAGTTAATACTATAAAAGGCTTAAGATCTTATAAGCTAATTAACTAGCTTCTCTACTTCTATACGCTAAGAATAACTGCTAGCATTTCTTTGTTATAAATACTATAGTTTATCTAGATAGTATTTATTGTCTTACTAAAGAAAGCTACTAGTCTCTAGATACTATCTTCTTAAAGCTATAAAAGGACTCTAGTAACTACGCTATCTAATGCGTTTGTTTCTACTCTTGTGTAGTAATAGAGAGAGTAATAAGCTAGTATAGTATTAGATAGTATAAGATTCTTAATCTGTTAAAATACTATAAGCTTAGTTTCTCTAAAGGCATGCTATACTCTCTATTTTAGTAGTTTAGTAAGGGGGCAGATAATCTAGCTATAATTCTTTAAGAAGGCTTAGTAGAAATTACAGAAAGCTAGAAACAATTAAAGGCTTTTAAGAGTTATAGGTATAGGCTAATTCTAGAT
>NW_022987253.1:5528-8039 GCF_010094035.1 Trematosphaeria pertusa | reverse complement strand
AGCTCTAGAGAGAAGACTTCTTCTAGAGCTAGGCTTTTTCTAAATTATTAAATTTATATTCTAACGTGTTATTCTTAGGTACTTATAGCTCTACGGGCTCTACGAGCTTCTTCTCTAGATTAACGTTCTTAATAGCTTTCTACGCGGTAGAAGCTCTAGAGTAATTATAACTTAGGTAGCTAGGTTAGTAGTATTAAAAATAGGTAACTAGCTTCTAGATTACTAGAGCTTTATTAGGTGCTAGAAAACCTAGAAGAGCTAGAGGCGCGCGTTATAGTATTAACGTAATTACGTTACGCTTTTTAGCCTTTCTAGTAGTAACGCGTGCTTCTTCTAGAGTAAGCTCTTAAGTAAAGTCTTAAGTAAGGTCTATATAGTAGTTATAGTTATTAACGTATTAACGTTAGTATATACCTAGCTACGTGCGTATAGTCTCTAGTAGCTTCTTATAGAATTTCTCTACCTATTAATCTACTAGAAGCTAGCGCTTCTATATAAGGTAGAAGAAATTATTCTAGAAGTAGGCGAAATTAGTAGCGCTTTAGTAATAAAGCTTTTAGAAATTGTAGTAAGCGTTTAGCCTCTTGTATAGGTCTCTATAGCTTCTCTCTAGCTAATTAAGAATATAATTATAGAAAACTACTACGCTACTATTCTTAATTATTTATAGTATTACTAATAGAGTCTAGTACGCGTTTTCTTTAGTTCGCGTATAGATATAGGCAACAATAGTTTTCTTAGTATTCTCTAGCGTATCTCTAGTATACTAATTCTAGTTAGCTTAAAGTTTATTATATAAGCTATCTCTCTACTACTTAAAGGTAACACTCTTACTATCTAATAATAAGAGTAGATCTAGAAACTTAGTAGAACGCGTTAATTAGCTCTTCTATAATTATAACGCTAGAGGTGTAGCTAGCTAGTATATAGAGAGGCAAGAACCTAGAATTAAATTCTCTAGTAGTAACGCGCTTAAATCGCGTATAATTAGTGTTATAGAGAAACGCGTTACGCGTAGAACTAGCGTAGTAGGCTAGTCTCTAGAGTAGGTTAATCGCGCTTATAGTTGCTAGATTTTAGCGTCTTTTTTAGCTAGAGTAGTAGTCTATATCTAATTTCTCGCGTATATATTATCTCTTTTAGTAAGAGTGTTAGCGGCAATCTAGTAATATATATAGATTTGTTATTTATATACCTGTTATATATATAATTAGCTAACTATTTTATTAATAATTTTAGCTAGCGTTTCTAGAAAGAGTTCTTAAAGCTCTTTAGCAGAGGTAGAAAGTGTAAACAAACCTAAGGCTAATAATAACTCTAGTATTACTAAGCTCTAGCAAAGCCTTGCAAGCTTCTAGTTAAAGTTATTGTTCTAATTCTTATTAGTTATTGCGTCGTGTTACTAAACAGAGTTTTCGCGATAGAAATATTAATTAGTATATTCTGCTAGCAGGTTTGCTACTCTAGATTTAAGAACTGTTAGAGTAAAGAGGTATTATAGAGCTAAGGTTCTACCTCTAGATTAGCTTCGTAAGGGTTCTCCTATAGTGTTTAGATTTGTTTAGCTTTTTAATTAAAAAAGAAGCAAAGAGAGGAGGTATTTAGCTGCTAGTAGAGTAGCTAGTTATTAGCTTTACTAGCAGGGTAGAGTAGTATTATTAGCTCTACTAGTAGAGTAGAGAATTGTCGATTTTTCGTAATTTTGTAAAAAAGAGGGGGGAGTTTCTACACGTAGGAGTTCTGTAGAAGTTCTCTTATACATAGAGCTCTTAATAGCTCTCTTTAGCTTAGTGCTAGTATCTTTCTACTACTAACTAGATTCGCTAGTAGTCTTATACAGCGCTAAGAGGTAAGCGATTAATTAGTAACGTTAATAGATCCTTAGAGTAAGCGACTAGGCTCTTGTAACTCTAATCCTTAATATAGCTATTAGTAAACGCTTCTTAATAAGGCTACTTAGTTTAGCTAGATATTATGCCGCCGTCTCTAGCTAAAGAGGTATTAACCTTTAGATAATATAAGGGCTAGGTTCGCGGTCTCTACTACTATAAGCGCCCCTAGAACACCTAGCTAAGTAGGTTAGCTGCAGGCAGCACGGTCTCTACAAGCTATAAGAATAAGAGGTGCTAGTAGGGTAGGTTAGGTTAAATTTAGCTATCTAAAGGTAGAGAGTAGAAGAAAGGCTCTAAGAGGCTCTATATACAGAGGTGCTAAGCGCTAAGGCGCTAGGCTAGGTTACGTAATTAAATCACGTAACCTAAGGTTATATAACCTAAGGTAAATCTCTAAACTAGACTATTATAGTAGTTAGTTAATACTATAAAAGGTTCTAGATCTTATAAGCTAATTAGCTAGCTTCTCTACTTCTAGATACTAAGAATAACTACTAGTATTTCTTTATTATAAATACTATAGTTTATCTAGATAGTATTTATTATCTTACTAAAGAAAGCTACTAGTCTCTAGATACTATCTTCTTAAAGCTATAAAAGAACTCTAGTAACTACGCTA
>NW_022987253.1:2791-4838 GCF_010094035.1 Trematosphaeria pertusa | reverse complement strand
AACCTCTATTCTCTACCTAGCTTTTTAGTAAATAGAACTAGTAACGCGTATAACGTATTACTATAGATAATAAAGCTGTAATAGAGGTAGTTCTCTAGGTAATTCTATACTAACTATAGGTACTCTAGTAACATGCTATAAAGAGAACTATTTGTTAAGGTATTTTCTACTATAAGCTTAATATTATAATCTATACTTTCTCTATATAGTAGTAGAGTATTAGAATTCTTTTTTAAGAAATAGGCTATAGTTACGCTAGTATATTCTAGAAATAGAAGCTTTTAGGTAACTAGTTAGTAGAGTTTCTTCTTAGAATTAGTAATAGAGGTTTTCTTCTTATTAGTAATAAGCTAATTAACCTTATAGATACTAAGGTACCTAATTATAGTATCTTTTTAATACGCGTTAATTATAAAGGTAGCCGCGCTAATTATATTAATATTAAGCCTAGCCTTTAAGTATATTTCTTATAAAATAGGTAGCTTTTTTAGCGTGTAGAGTAACCTAGTAGGTAAGTTAAGATTCTTAAGCTACCTGTCTATTTTACGTAGGTTTTCTTAAAGCTTCTAGTATTACAATTCTCTCTTCTCTTATTATATTACTCTTAGCTTTTCTACTACTAATATTAAGGCGTTATAGCGATTAGTATTAGCTTAGTAAGCTACTTAAGCTTTAGCGTTAGATTAAGAGAATTATATAGAAACAAGCGCGTTACGTTTATAATTAATTAATTAATTAGTATCTAGCTATATTAGTGCGCGTTACTTATAGTTAACCTAAACGTTAACTTCTTTAAGTAACTTATAACTAATTATTATATTATAGTAGCTAGTGTTATAATATATAAAGTAAGTATAGATTTAGTAGCTTTCTAGTACTAGATTAGCTTTAAAATACTTATCTACTTAGCTATTAGATTACCTATTATACTTAGTAAGAGAGATTAGTTCTATACGCAATAGCTTAACGTAGAGGTTTTTTCTAAGAGTTTAAAGATACTTTAGGTATACTAAGACGTAGCTACTTACTTCTATATTAATTAAGCCTCTAAGCTTAATTATAAGGCTATTTATAGATATTTAGTAGAGTAGAGTAAACGTAGAACTACTAAATAGCTTTTTACGTAGGTTTATTACTTTAGTAGGTAGCTCTAGAGAGAAGACTTTTTCTAGAGCTAGACTTTTTCTAAATTATTAGATTTATATTCTAACGTGTTATTCTTAGGTACTTATAGCTCTATAGGCTCTATAGGCTTCTTCTCTAGATTAACGTTCTTAATAGCTTTCTACGCAGTAGAAGCTCTAGAGTAATTATAGCTTAAGTAGCTAGGTTAGTAGTATTAAAAATAGGTAACTAGCTTCTAAATTACTAGAGCTTTATTAGGTGCTAGAAAACCTAGAAGAGCTAGAAGCGCGCGTTATAGTATTAACGTAATTACGTTACGCTTTTTAGCCTTTCTAGTAGTAATACGTACTTTTCTAAAAGTAAGCTATTAAGTAAAATCTTAAGTAAGGTCTATATAATAGTTATAGTTATTAATGTATTAACGTTAGTATATACCTAACTACGTGCGTATAGTTTCTAGTAGCTTCTTATAAAATTTCTCTATCTATTAGTCTACTAGAAGCTAGCGCTTTTATATAAGGTAGAAGAAATTATTCTAGAAGTAGGCGAAGTTAGTAGCGCTTTAGTAATAAAGCTTTTAGAAATTATAGTAAGCGTTTAGCCTCTTATATAAGTCTCTATAGCTTCTCTCTAGCTAATTAAGAATATAATTATAGAAAACTACTATACTACTATTTTTAATAGTTTATAGTATTACTAATAGAGTCTAGTACGTATCTTCTTTAGTTTACGTATAGATATAGGTAATAATAGTTTTCTTAGTATTCTTTAGCGTAACTCTAGTATACTAATTCTAGTTTACTTAAAGTTTATTATATAAGCTATCTCTCTACTACTTAAAGGTAACACTCTTACTATCTAATAATAAGAGTAGATCTAGAAACTTAGTAGAGCGTGTTAGTTAGCTCTCTAGCGCTTATAA
>NW_022987253.1:0-2681 GCF_010094035.1 Trematosphaeria pertusa | reverse complement strand
CTATTATATATATAATTAGCTAACTAATTTATTAATAATTTTAGCTAGCGTTTCTAGAAAGAGCTCTTAAAGCTCTTTAGTAAAGGTAGAGAGGGTATATAAACCTAAGGCTAATAATAGCTCTAGTATTACTAAGCTCTAGCAGAGCCTTATAAGCTTCTAGTTAAAGTTATTATTCTAATTCTTATTAGTTATCGCGTTGTGTTACTAAACAGAGTTTTTATAATAGAAATATTAATTAGTATATTCTACTAGCAGGTTCGCTGCTCTAGATTTAAGAACTATTAGAGTAAAGAGGTATTATAGAGCTTAGATTCTACCTTTAGATTAGCTTCGCGAGAGTTCTTCTATAGTATTTAGATTTATTTAGCTTTTTAATTAAGAAAGAAGTAAAGAGAGAAGGTATTTAGCTACTAGTAGAGTAGTAGGTTATTAGTTCTACTAGTAGAGTAGAGAGATTATTAGCTCTACTAGTAAAGTAGAGAATTAACAATTTTTTATAATTTGTAAAGGGGGGAAGAGTTTTTATACGTAGAAGTTCTATAGAAGTTCTTCTATATATAGAGCTCTTAATAGCTCTCTTTAGCTTAGTACTAGTATCTTTCTACTACTAACTAGATTTGCTAGTAGTTTTATATAGCGCTAGAGGTAAGTAATTAATTAGTACGTTAATAGATTCTTAGAGTAAGTAACTAGGCTCTTATAGCTCTAATTCTTAGTATAGCTATTAGTAAACGCTTCTTAATAAGGCTACTTAGTTTAGCCTAATATTATACTACTGTCTCTAGCTAAAGAGGTATTAACCTTTAGATAATATAAGAGCTAGCTCTATAGTCTCTACTACTATACGTGCGCTCTAGAATACCTAGCTAGATAAGTTAATTATAGGTAATATAGTCTCTATAAGCTATAAGAATAAGAGTAACAAGTAGAGTAGGTTAGGTTAAATTTAGCTATCTAAAGATAAGAAGTAGAAGGCTACTCTAAAAGGCTCTATATATAGAGGTACTAAGCGCTAAGGCGCTAGGCTAGGTTACGTAATAGAATTACGTAACCTTAGGTTATATAACCTAAGGTAAATTCTAAACTAGACTATTATAGAAATAGTAGTACGTAGATCTTTTATAAATATATACTTAATTAGCTAGAAAGAAGCTATATAAACTTATATAAGAGGCTAAACGTTTACTATAATTTCTAGAAGCTATATTACTAAAATACTACTAACTTTACACGCTTCTAGGTTAATTTCTTCTACCTAGTATAGAAGCGCTAGCTTTCTATAGACTAATAGGTAGAAAAGCTTTATAAAAAGCTTTTAGTAAATTTACGTACGTAGATAGGTGTCTACTAACGTTAGTATACCTATAATTATAATTAATATATAGACTTTACTTAAGATCTTACTAGAGAGCTTACTTAAGAAGAAGCTTACGTAACTAAAAAGGTTAAAAAACGTAATATACTTACGTTAACGCTACGTTACGTACTTATTACTCTACTAGGTATTCTACTAACCTCTAATAAAGCTCTAGTAATTAAGAAGCTAGTTATCTACTTCTAATACTAGTAATCTAGCTATATAAGCTATAATTATCTAAGCGTCTCTACTACGTAGAAAGCTATTAAGAACGTTAATCTAGAGAAAAAGCCTATAGAGCCTATAGAGCTATAAGTATCTAAGAATAATATATTAGAATATAAATCTAATAATTTAGAAAAAGCCTAGCTCTAGAAGAAGTCTTTTCTCTAGAGCTACCTACTAGAGTAATAAACCTATATAAGAAGCTATTTAGTAGTTCTACGTTTACTCTACTCTACTAAATATCTATAAATAGTCTTATAATTAAGCTTAGAGGTTTAATTAATACTAGAGTAGGTAGCTACGTTCTAGTATATCTAAAGTACCTTTAGACTCTTAGAAAAAACCTCTACGTTAAACTATTACGTATAGAACCTATCTCTCTTACTAGATATAATAGATAATCTAATAGCTAGATAGATAAATACTTTAAAGCTAATTTAGTACTAAAGAGCTACTAAATACGTACCTACTTTATATATTATAACACTAGCTACTATAATATAATAATTAGTTATAAGCTACTTAAAGAAGTTAATATTTAGGTTAACTATAAGTAGCGCGTACTAATATAGCTAGATACTAATTAGTTAATTAATTATAAACGTAACGCGTTTATCTCTATATAATTCTCTTAATTTAACGCTAAAGCTTAAGTAGCTTACTAAGCTAATACTAATTACTATAACGTCTTAATATTAGTAGTAGAAAAGCTAAAAGTAATATAATAAGAGAAGAGAAAATTATAACGCTAGAAGCTTTAAAAAAACCTACGCAAGATAGATAGGTAGCTTAAGAATCTTAATCTACCTGCTAGATTACTCTATAAGCTAAAAAAGCTACCTATTTTCTAGGAAATTTACTTAAAGGCTAGGCTTAATGTTAATATAATTAGCGTAGCTACCTTTATAATTAACGCGCGTTAAAAAGATACTATAATTAGGTACCTTAGTATCTATAAGGTTAATTAGCTTATTACTAATAGAAAGAAAACCTCTATTACTAATCTAGAGAAGAAACTCTACTAACTAGTTACTAAAAAGCTTCTATCTCTAGAATATACTAGCGTAACTATAGCCTATTTCTTAAAAAAGAATTT
>NW_022987252.1:19393-62555 GCF_010094035.1 Trematosphaeria pertusa | reverse complement strand
AATAACTAGATACTATAACTATAAACGTCTCTCTTCTATACATGTATATATAAGAGAGAAGAGAGTTTAGGCTTATAACAACTAAATAGCCTAGCGTAGTATTATAAGCGCGTATAAATTAAACCTAAGCTATACTACGTATTCTATCTTTATAATACCTAGCTATAACTCTAAAATAACTTAGTTACCTTTATATAGCTAGGTTAAAAACTTAGCCTCTATGTTTTTATGTAGCCTTACCGCGCTATTCTCTAAAATAACTTAGTTGCCTTTATATAGCTAGGTTAAAAAAAAGAAATTAAGCTCTAGAATAGCGCTGCTTTATCGTCTTTACGAAGACTTGCCCTCTACTCTTCTCTCTAAAAGAACAAAAAGTAAGCTAACTAAAATTTTATAGCTACCTACCTACGCGAAAATAAACCTAGATTTATCTATATAGCCTTACGCGGCCGCGCTAGAAGAGTTCTAAAATTAAGTTTATAACTATAGAAAAACAGACCTAAATCTATTAATATAGCCTTATGTAGCTACGCTAAAAGAAACTAAAAATTAAGTTTATAACTACTAGAAAAGCCCGCGCTACAAATAGATAAAAATAGTATAAATAGCTAGTATAAAGACGTAGCTACAGGTAGTAGTAGAGACTACCTATTCTATACACCTTTCTACCTAAGTACTCTCTCTAAAATAAGATAGTATCTTAACTAATAGGTAGGGCAAGCGTAGTCTACTTTAGCAAAAAGAGTCTACCTTCTTCTTTATACTACGCGGCGCGCTATTCTACTAAGCTACAACTCTAGCACATAAGTAAGTAATAGGATAGCTAGAGTAATAGTAGCTAGAGAACAAAAAGATTAAAGCGCTCTGCGAATAACGCCGCCTAAAAATAAAGCGCGAAGAGGTACATATATATAGCTAAGGTCTCTCTTCTTCTAAAAGAATACTCTTTTCTATAGAATAGAGTAATTCTTAGCTCTAAAATAGATAAGGCTAAGCTAGTATATACGTAGTAGGTAGAATCTTAGCTACTATAAAAAGGCTAAATCCCTACGTAGAATAGAGATATTCTAGATAACTAGAGCCTATATTATAGCGTCTGTACGGCCTAGGCTGTATATCTATTCTCTACTCTAATACTTCTTTCTCTACACTCTCTACCTCTCTAGGCTACCTCTCTAAAACAGACAAGAATAGAATAGTATGTGCGTAGTAGAGACCTTAGCTACTATAAAAAGACTAAATCTCTATATAGAATAGAGATATTCTAGATAACTAGAGCCTATATTACAGCGTCTATGTAGCCTAGGCTATATATCTATTCTCTACTCTAGTACGTCTACCTCTATACTTTCTACCTCTCTAGGCTACCTCTCTAAAATAGATAAGGCTAGAACCGTATATACGTAATAGAGACCTTAGCTACTAAAAATTTCTAGAATCTGTTAATAATATTAGCTAAACGTAACCTAGCTAGCTAGTTACCTAAAAAGTCTCTATAAAACCTACTACGCCTACTACCTTTCTACCTATACTCTGCACTCTAAAGTACCTAGAAAAGTATAGCGTGCAGGCTTCTTATAGGAAAACTATAGGTAGAAGACTAGAAGGCCGCAAATATATGCGTATAGATAGTAGAGAGAGAGGTTTAGGCTTATAATATTTAGTTACTGTAAGCCTAAACTCTCTTTTCTTTCTTACTCTTTATATTCTCTATATAGTAATATTACTAGATATAAATACTACTATACTTACCTAAAGTAAAAAGTAAGGTCTTTTATATTCTTTATTATTTAACTTAAATTATAATTCTTGCTATCTTTACTACTATATAATTACTAGTTAAGTAAGAGTAAATTTAGTAGAATAGTTAAGATTAACTATTTAAGGTACAAAGATTAGACTAGACGTAAGTAAGTATGCGAGTAACCTATAGGCTAGTTAGGTATAAAGCTACCTCTAGAGAGTAGGCACCTAAAGCGCTAAATATCTACAAGAAACCTAAGTCGTCTCTATTTATATAGCTACCTATTTCTATCTATACTCTTGTTATTATTTATTACCTTATTATTATTTATACTTCTGTTATAATTAGTAGCCTTCTTACGCTACTTCTACTACGCCTTCTACTTCTACTACGCCTTCTACTTCTACTACTCTTATTACTCTTACTACTTCTTTACTCTTGTTAAAGGCTGTAGTTCTAGCGTATTTAGAAGGCCTATATTACTATAGCGTCTAGCTAGAGACTTGTAGGTATAAGTTAAAGTAGAAGTACTATAAGATATCTTGCCTCTACTACCTCTCTAATCTACACCTATACTACGCTTAGCACCTAAGATAGTTTTTAGAGATAGAATAGTTTTAGGGTTAGAAGTATTATTGCTACTATAAACTGTCTTACTAGATAGTATAGACTAGTAAGAAGACTACTTCTTAGACGCTAATCTTACGTTTAACTTCGCCTCTCTAGTGTTCTTACCCGTCTTTAACTTCTTCTAGGGCGGCTTTGCGGCCTTTACTATAGTAGCCTTCTCCGCAGCTTTCGCGTTCTTAACTACTAGCTTCTTCTAGAGCTCTTTTAACGCTATAGTAACATTAAATCTAGCTAGAGATAATACTAGCAGTATATTCGCGAACGTCTTATTTATAGTATTAAGCTTCTTAATTATCTATAGCTTGCGCTTTGTTAGAGTAGCCTTTAGCGTTACGCCTAAGTTAGCGTCTGTCTTAAATATATAACCTGCTATCTATATTATAATTAGAGTCTAATTAGCGCCTATAACCTCTATATTACAAAAGCTAATATTCTAGAACTAGTAGAATAGAACCTCTATTAGAGTTAGAGTTGTTAGCTTCTTTATAGCTACTAGGCACTAGAGATACTCTCTCTAGAAGAGAGTCCTGTTATAGAGAATAAAGCTGTCTAAGTTATAGACTAGAACTATAATTAACCTATTACTATAGTTGTATATATTACTTAGCTTTTTCTAGAATACTATAGCCGCGAGCCTAGCAAGAGTATTTCTAGTTAATAACATAATTTACTACTTATTAAAGCTACCTTCTACAAATATCTAGATAATAAAGTAATTCTAGAACTACCTAAAGCGTATAATCTAGCTAACTAATTAGACTAGTAGTATTATGTTAGTAATAGAAGAACTAAGGGGAAGAAGAGGGTTTAGACTTAGAATAGATAGACTATTTCTAAGCCTAAACTCTACCCTCTCTATAGCTAGAGGGGGGGGGTTAGATACTTACTCTAGGTAGACTAGCTAGTAGATAGGGAGAAGGTAATAAGGTTATAGTAGTAGTGTTAGAGATTTAGGCCTAAGTTTATTAAGTAGTTAAGAATAAGCATCTCTACGTCTATGTCTTGCTTTAGCTCTAATATCTTAGTAGACTAATGTAACAAGAGACAGTTAAAGTTACTAATTAGCGTTTTGCGCTTGTCTTAGGCTATAGACGTAAGAAGTGTAGTAGCCTTAATACCTATAAGGTAGAGACAACACGTTACTAGCTACTACTTATACGGCGCTTAGTAGAAGATAATTACCTTCTTACTATAGGTAATAACTATATTGTTAATAAGAGAAAACAGCGCGCGAAGGCAAGGGGAGGTATACGCTAATAAGCCTAATAGCTAGGTAGTCTTGTTTGCGGAGCTAGCTGCGGGAAGAGCGTAACTAAAGAGCTTAGGCGCTAGGTTGCTAATCCTATTCTTCTTAGCATAGTAGATAATATTCTTAATAAGCTAATAGAGAAAGAGTAAGTACTTATACTACTAGAACAAAGCATTAAACTTCTAGATAGCTAGGTTTAGCTTCTTATTCTTACTCTTACTCTCTCTAACTACATAGATAGACTTAGCGTAGTAGAAGGCTAGGCTTATACTTATTAGATTTAGTATGCGTAGAATGTAACTATCTACCTATAATAGGTTAAGCTTAGTCTATAACGAGTAGTATATCTTAGAGTAGTATAGAGCTAAGAACTTATTATATATCTTCTATACTATAGGTAGGTTAGAGACGTATAGCTATACTACCTTAGAGAATAGTATTACTTTGCTAATGTAATAGACCTCCCTATTTTAGCTAACTACGTAGGTTAAGTTAAAATCTCTACGCACTATAAAGCGCTTCTAGATTAGGCGTAGAGCCTAACTAGTAATATAGGTAGAGGTGTCTTAAGAAACCTACTAGTAGAACGCGGCTGCTATAAGCTAGAAGTAGTAGAATTTAGCTAGGTAATTCTTATTATAGACGTTAATAGTATCTAGCTTCTTAAAGTAGCTATAGGCTTCTATATTATTAATAGAATTCTAGAAAAAGAAGAGAAGGCCTTCTATATTAGTATAACGCTATAGAACAGGTATAGCTATTATTAACAAGATAAAATTAGAATAGATCTACTAGATAGCGTAGAACTAAGTTACGAAGAAGTTCTTTACTAATTACGCCTCGTCTACTACGACCTAGCCTATTAGGTCTTAAAGATTTGCTAGCTAGGTGCTACCTCTAGTAGTTGTAGACAGAAGCTCTATAGTAGCCTGCTTAAGCTCGTCTTACGTGTACTTACGTCCTCTCTTTAGCTAGGCGATCTAAGCTAGTAGCCTATAGCGTATTACAGTAAGGTTGTATAAGTAAACAAGTACTATATAGGTATTTAATTCTAGCCTAGTATTAAAGAAGAGAGAGTTATAATATAAAATCTTACGCTAAATTATTACGCTATTAATCGCTACTACCTTCTTCGCCTTAGGACTACTACCGTATATAATTAGTTTAAAGACGCTGCTAAAGTAGGCGATCTTCTAGGCAGTTTAGCGTACTAGATAGGGCGCGGTAATAATTATTATAGGGCGAGGTAGAGAGAACGCTTTTAGGCTAGCCTAATTCTTGTTATTAAAGAGCTACTATATAGCGACTTTGCGCTTATTTAAGTACTAAGAGAATTAGCATTAGATGTAAAATGCAAAAGATAGAAAGAGAAGAGAGAGGGGTTTAGGCTTAGAGTATTAGGTTTATTTAGACCTCTAACCTCTAGCCTACTCTCTTCTTCTCTTCTCTTCTAGCAGCCTATTATAGCTAATAGAGGAGAGGTTCTAAGCCTATATTAAGACGCGCCGCTAGTATTATCTATATTTTCTCTAGCCTAGTTATATCTACTAGTAGTATACCCTACTCTTAGTAGCGTTGTAGTTATTGCTTTAGTTTCTAATAGCGTTATTAGATAGCCGCAGTACTAGTTGTTTGCGGCTAGAGAAGATACTTACTATACTAACCTAGAAGCTAAGAATCTAATTAATACTCTACCTATAGTTACTTATATAAGCTCTAATAGTTCTAAGGCTAAAATTAGTTATTATTTAATAAAGCGCAAGTTTTGCGACTACGTTATTAGAACTCTTTATTATTCTACGTCGCACACACGCTAGCTAGGTCTAAGGCCTTAAGCTAGCTGTCTAGTGCTACCTAGGCTTTATTCTTATCTTCTAGTAGTATATTCTCTACACTCTTATATTAGGCCTTATTAAGTACTATCTAGCTAAAGTCGCCGCTATAGGTTGCCTAGAAAGCTTACTAAAGCTTCTTATTATAGAAGAACACTAACTAGTAGTAAATACTCTACTTAATCGCGTAAGCTCTAGCTACCTCTATAAGCTCTTTACTACGTGTACGTTTAAGATAGGCGTATATATCTTACAGCTTATTAGCTATCTACTATATACTTAGTACTAAAGTAGATAGTATATTAGAGTCTACTTGTAGTTGTTCTATAGAAGAGTTAATATTAAACTAGAATTAGAAAAAGAACTTAAGAGAGAAGGGGGGGTTTAGGCTTAGAATAATCTAAAAGTGCTAAGTCTAACTCTTCTCTTCCCCCCCCTAGAGCTTCTTATACTAGTAGAATACGCACCTAGCTTAGCGTTGCGCTTACAATCTTTAATAGAGTTGTAAGATAGGTCTAGGTAACTACTATCTTCCTAATCTATTGTATAGTTCTTGTTAAAGCTAAAGCCTACAATATAATTACTACTAACAACCTTGTCCCTATTAAACTATTTAGAGTAGAGGTTAGAATTATATAGTTTAGAGACTAGGCACCTAAGCTACTTACGTAGTTAGATAGCGTCTATTACGTTATACTTGTCTAAGCTCTAGAAGAGCGCGTTTAGCTTAATCTTAGCGTTAGCTAGCAGAACCTTATATTAGCTTATTACGCTAAGTTCTACTTTATTAATATTTGCGTTAACTTCTACGCGTATATACTCGCCTACTAACTTATTCTTAGATAATACGTTAAGTATAGTGTCTACTTTAGAGCTAGATAGTAGAGTCTAATTGCGGGATCGCGTGCGAGACTAACGTAGTAATAATATCTATAAATTACTATTACGCGGAGCACGCTAGGCGTAGTAGCTACTAGGCCTACTACTCTTTAACCTAGCGTTAGCCTCCGCGTTCTACTTCTTTAAGAGATTCTTAGAAGCGCTAGACATCTAAAGCATCGTCTGCGTCTTAGCTAGCTAGAAGAGCTAATAGGCACGCTTATTCTAGAGGCTAATAGAGACGCCGCTCTAGTAGAAGAGGCTACTCTTCTTGTTAAAGCTATACTTGCGAATTTAGACAATAACGTACGCTACTATCTCCTTATAGTTAAAATATTTAATATTGTTCTCTTCTAGAGACGTAAACTTGTCTATACTAATATTAGCCTTAATTAGTAGTAGGATAGTAGCTTTCTATCTAGAGGGGTGTTAGTTTACCTAATACTACTTTTTGCTAAGTATAATCTTCTAGACAAACTTACGTATCTTTAGCTATACGTACTTAGATGCTATAAAGTCTCTAATCTCTTACTCTAACTTGTTAAGGTAGAGAACTATAGCGGCCTAACTATAGAGTACTCTAGTAATTAGCTAATTAACACGCGTGTTAAGAGGTCTAACTAGAATAAGAGCTATGTTAGCTAGAGTTATGTTAGCGTTCTTCTTAAATAGGTTAAGCAGCGTGTTACGTTGCTAGCTAGGCAAGGTATTAGAAGTAGAGGCGTGTGCCTTTAGCGTAGTAGGCTAAGCTAGAATTACAGCGCTAGTATCTGCTATATAGACGTCTCTACTCTTGCTAGGTGTACCTAGCTTAGTAGTAGGCGATTACTAGAATAAAGCGATATTCTTAACTACTATACATAGTTAGTAAGATTCTTATAAAAGTAATAGATAGAGTATAGGTAAGAGAGAGGTTTAGGCTTAGAACAAACTATTCTAACTCTAAACCCCCCCCTCCTCCTCTTCTTCTACTTAAGAAGAAACCTTTGTAACTTTACTAGCATTTATTCTCTTTACTACTAGTATCTTAATTACTTACTCTAACTAGCTTCTTGCAGGTTAGCATAATTATCTTTGTCTTATAAGGTTAATATCGCTACCGCGCTAGAAAATGTAGTGCTAAAATATAGTACTTAACTATGTTAGCAGATCTATTTATAGGGGAAAAGAGAGAGGGGTTTAGGCTTGTAATAGGGAATACTAGCCTTTAATGCAACTCTTCCTTCTTAGACACCTAGACAACTTTAAGCCCTAGAGGCAAGCGAAAGAGTACTAAATAGAAGAAGTAATAATAGAAAGAAAAGAGAAGAGTTTAGGCTTAGAATAAGCCTAAGCTAGAGAGCAACGTTAGACTTTAAAATTTTTGTTAGCTATCTTTACCTTAAACTTGCACGCGCCCGCAGCGCGCTATTATCGCCTCTATAGGTAATTTTAACGCCTTTTTTTGCGAGCGCTGTAGAGAGAATATATATAGAAATTAATAATAGACGTTATTTTGTTTAATTAGAAGTAAATATAGCGGCTGTGCAGGTGTATAGGTAAGATAGAAAGAAAGAGTAGGTATTAATATTTTAGTTTAAGCAGCGTAGTTGTTAAAGCTAGCGCTAGTACTACGCTAAGCCTACCTAGCTATATTATTACCTAACTACGTTTATTTATTCTAATTTCTAACCCCCTCTCTGCCTACGTATATAGTTCGCGAACGTGCTTTCTATACTAAGTCTACTCTTCTACTCTATATACTTCGCCCTTATATAGTGTCTATTTTCGCCTAGTCTAGCTATAGTAATCTAATTAATATTAGTTACGTATTTCTATATTTACTCTTCTACCCTCTATTTACTACTGTAAGAGACTATAGCTCTTATAATAATTTAAGAATAGGGTTATCCTCTCTCTATATATTCTTCTTCTAGCAGATTAGCCTTAGACTAGGGTTTAGGCTTAGACCTAGTTTTCCTATACCTTTTGTTCTAACTCTAGACCTCTTCTCGCTCTAGTAGCTAACCTACCTTACCTGCTTATTATCTCTATTTTAAATAGTAGAATTGCTATAACAGGCGTACTATGCTATTTCTATATTCTATAGACTATAGAAAGTATAAATATACACTAGATTCTAAACTCTACACTAGCCCTAATAGCTAGAATAGCTCTCTAGCTTCTAGAGAAAATACTTCTCTATAATATGCAATATATCTAATATAATATTTAGTAACTAGTACTCTCTAAACGCCTACATATTCTTATAGTATCTCTTCTACTCTATCTAATACTAAAGATCTATATTACAGGCGAAAGCACGCTTAGTTAGCTTCTATTAATACTCTAGGTATTTAGCCTAGAGAGAGGCTTATAGGTTAGGTATAATTTAGAGCTATTAATAGTCTTTACTATTTACCTGCTAGTCTATATAATCTATACCTTAGATAAGCTATAAATCCTGCTACCTATAAAGAGTCTATAGTAGAAAGTAGGTAAAGTAGAAACTCTAGTTCCCCTTCTATAGCTTCTTTACAATCTTCTCTAGGTTTACTTTCTACCTTATAGTTATTATATTCTAGCTATAGTATACTAAGTAGCCTACGCGTATATACGTAAAGCTCTACACTACGTAATCTACTATATAGATACTATAGTAGGTTAACTAGAACTAAACTATAGTAGGTATACGCTTAGTTATAAGCGTGCTACTAGCCTATACTATATTCTAATAGTTGCGTATAAGAGTAGCTTACTCTTACACCTATTAGAGCTCCTTCTCTATAATCTTCTTGTTAGTAGTAAGAGAATATATACGTTTTATAGCTAGCTACTATATAGGTATACTTAGCGTAGTTAGCTAAGATTATAGTACTATGCTAGGTAGAGACCTACCCGCATTTTACGTTAGAATAGGCTAAGGCGTCTTGTATACAACCTAGAAGGTCTAGCTTTACGTTTCTAGCCGCGCTAATAGAGTAGAACCTATTCTGCCTTATAATAATATAGGTACTTAAAGTATAAAGTTAGTCCTTATCTTCTTAGAGCTAAGAATAAGAGAGTTAGCCTACACTAGTATAAAAACAGACTCTCTTAGCAACACGGCTCTGTCTAGGTAGAGTAGAGAAGTAGTAGATAGCTTATCTCTAAGCACTAGATAGGTATTATTCTTATTAGGCACAGGCGGTAGAACCCCTTAACTCGCTGTTACAGGCTTCTACTTATAGTCTACCTAGTAGAGAGCAAGTAGGTTCTAGATTAAATTTGTAGTATAGATAGACTATACTCTAACTATATATTCGCGGTATATGTTATAGGTAGCTTTATCTAGTTAGTAAGCAACGCGGCTTATATTCTTGTCTAGGTAGCTATTTAACACTACGCGATAGTATTTGTAGTTCTTTACCTCTATCTATAAGAACGCTGCTATAGCCTGTTGTTTCTAGTATAGTTGTTTTTCTAGGTAGCTTAATAGAGTAGAGGTAACTAGAATATAGGCTATAGCTAGTTCTCTATTTTAGCCTGCCTGCCTAGTCTCTTAACTAAGCTATATAAGCCTATCTAGAGGCTCTATATATAGACACACGTAGATAGTCCTATTATACACTCTATAGCTAAAGGCACTAGTAGCTAAGAGAAGGCTAGAAGAAAGTACTAAGAACTACTCTATAATCTTGTTCTTATTATCTTTAGCAAGCTCTCTGTAGAAATATAGACAGAATAGCGCTTCTACTAGCTTTTTAGCAACATGTATATAGAGTATAAAGACTACTATCTTTCTATAGCTATCTAGCTATATATATAGCTAGCAAATATACAAAGCTATATTATTAGTAGTAGGCTGCTAGAACAAGGTTATAGAATACACCTTATAGTAGATATTTTTTCTAGTAGTTAGCTCTTAGTATATATAACGCGGAATAGTACTAATGCTAAGAGCATTCTATATAGCTAGCTTCTAGACAGGTGGCAACGTAGCTATTAGAAATGCTATTAGTATGCTAGAGTAGGCTAGGTTACCTAGATTCTAGAGACAGAGCTAGTACTCTAATCTAGGTAAGAAGGTAAAGTAGTACTCGTCTATAATAATACGCTTTAGGCAGCTGCTTATATATATACGCTAGGTATATTTTGTAAAGAATTTACGTTTAATATATTTAAGTATAACAAGAACTAGCTTAGTATTATTAGAGTTGTATAGAGAATTCTATTTCTTGTAGTAAATATAGAAATTACGATAGTATTATAGTATATTAATACGAAGAGTAACTAGAGGCACAACTAGAATAACCTAATAATACTCTAGATAGCTAGTAGAGAGTAGAAACGTAATACTTTTACTACTTCTAGTACTAGCTACGTAGATAATAGAACTCTAGTTATATATTATTCTCTTAAGCACCTTACGCTAATACCTGTAGAAGGTAGTAAATATACTAAACAGACTCTTAAGTACTATATTTAGGTTAATCTTGTAATACTATCTAGCATAGTATAGTGCTAGTAACGTAGAGATAACTCCGCTGCCTAGTACATAGGTAGTAGGCTAGCTGCTAGAGTTCTATAGTGTATAGATAGAAGCGTTAAAGTCTTCTATAGTAGGCTCTTTCTATACCTTAAATTAGTAATACCTTACGCTCTTATAGTATTACGTATCTACCTTATAGAAGAAGATGTTAAATACGCGATTAATATCTTTTATATAGTTAGTCTCTACTATCTAGATAAAGTGTCTAGCTTTCTGTTCTAGCGCGTTGCTCTCTATCTAGTTTAGTATAGTAAGAATGTCGTCTTTATTAACACTCTTAGTAAAGTAATTATTACCTAGAATTTTTCTTCTAATAGTAATAATTATATAGCGTAGTAGAAGAATACTAATACGCTTACTAAGGTACGCCTCTATACTCTAGACAAGAACGTTATAAAGAAGACTAGCCTTAGTATACTAATTTCTATTATAGTTAGACTAGATTAGGCTACTAAAAGTATAAAAGTAATACTTCTCTTACGCATTTACTAGCGTCCGCGCCTAGAGCTCTTACGTATAGAGAAGCACTAACTATAGGTACTAGGTAAGTAGGTTACCTACTACTTCTAGAATAAAGTAATAGATAATCTAGAGCGTGTTATTTCTTTAGAAGTACTTGTAGTAGCAAGGTACTAAGGTAAGAAGACTCTTAATAAAGAATAGATTGTAGTGCTTATTTATAGATGTGTTTATGTAATATACGCTAAGTAGCTCTATGCTTTATACTAGCTAGCTATAGAATAGGTAGATTAAGCCTAGTAGAGAGGTAAGAAAGTCCTACACCTACTTATAATAGGCTACTCTTATAGACGCCGACGTAGAGCTCTACATCTTCTTCTAGGTAGGGCGGAGGCTTTATAGGTACTATGTAAGATAGATAATATAGAAGTATATAAAATCTATACCTACTCTAAGATAAGTATTATTATCTAGATTAAAAAGATGCTATTCTTGTGTACGCGTGCTTAGCTAGTTCTATAGCTTGTTCTATAGAACTAGAGAGAGCTCTAACTCTTTATTTATAAACAAAAGACTATAGAGCTATACACTAGCTAGGTTATATAAGAAGTAGACAAGATAGTAAAACTTATTTATACTAATTATAACATTACGGCAAGTAAGCGTCTGTCTATACTAACTAACAAATTCTTCTATAGAATTCTTTGTAGCTAAGATAGAGATAAACTTTTCTATACTACTAAGCTATCTAAAAGGTAATACTAGGTTGCTTGCAGATAGATAGGTATCTATCTAGTTACTAACTTCTACTATAGCGTCTAGTTTTAGTAGTAGTACTACTAGTAGAGTAGAGTTTAGGCTTAGAATAGCTACGCGGCCTTGCTCTAACCTATAACTCTCTTTCTTAGTTTCTTTCTTAGCTCTCTTCTTAGCCCCTTCCTTAGCTCTAAACTAAAGGTAGGCTTTCTACATAAAGGCGAACTAAGCTATTTTCTTAAAGGCGAATAGTTCTGTCGCATACGTGCTAGTGTTAATAAATCTACTAGTAGTAACTATAAGTGTTATAAGAGAGGTAAGAAGAGCTATATTATAATTATTCTAGCTAGGTTAGTTATAAAGTAGTGCTATCTAGTACTAATAGTATACTTATTTAAGGGGAAGTAGTTCTGCGTACGTGCGCTCTACTATGCCTTTAGACTCTATGTTACTAAGAACCTCTTATATATAGCTCTAGCAACGCTAAACCTACTTATTTAGAAACTATATATAGGGGGCCTTTATACCCTTTAACACACAGTATATAAATATAAACACCTTCTAGAGTCTACTAGCATGCTTAGTACTATACTAATTGTATGCCTCTAGAAGTTTAGCTACTATAATACTATACTAATTAGCTATAACTTAGAGGTAAGCCTAGTTAGGCGTATAACAAACTATATACTAGTACATATAAACTAAACTTTATACAGCGTTCTAGAGTACGTAGGCCTCTAGCTCTTTTTACTAATTAGGTAGTGTAGTAAGGAGAGTAACTTCTTTAAATAGCATCCTCTTAAGAGTATACTAGAAGTCTCTCTTAGTTACCTACGTAGATAGCTAGCAGTTATAAAGCGTAGGCACAACTATATCTCTTATAGCAAGAACCTTCTACCTTGCTACCTTAGATACTTAGAGCTTCTTCTCTAAAGCTATAATATCTACGTTAGCTATAAGAAGCGCTAGATTAATAGCACTATAGGCGCTAGCTAGTTTCTAGTTAGTCTCTAGTAGTAAGAACTCTAGAACCTTAAAATACTTAGTAGAGCGTCTAGAACTACTAGTAAAGAAGCGCTGTGTAGCTATAAAACGTGTATTCTCTACAAGAATAGTAGTAGTAGCCTTGTAAGTAAGTAGAGTAGGGTTTTCTTTATACGTATATATCTTAATACTATAAGTAGCAAGGTGTTAAGACATGTTTAATTGCGCTAATTTCTTCTCTAAAATGTAACTATAGCGGTTACACTAGAGATATAGCTATAGAACGTGTAATCTAGGTATAAACTAGACTAGTTATAATAGAAATAGGAATTACTTCTTCTACAAGAAGAGTTAAGTGCCTATAGCTTCTATAGAGCTAATAATACAACTTCTCTATTTTCTAGATATATTCTTATAGTGTGTATAAAGATACTTATTAATAGTACTAGGTAGTATAGTATAGCTATAAGCGTTATTAGTATAGACTATAGCTTTATATTTAGAGTTATATTTAAGAAACAGCAGAAGCGCGGTAAGAAGAGCAATAACAGTATTATTACCTAGAGAGAATAGGCTTGCACGTATTTGTAGTTTCTAAAGCATAGTTAGCCTATTCTAATAAAAGTAAGAACTCTCTATTACCTCTTTACACGATATAGTAGATACAACAAAGAAAGGTTTTACTCCCCTCTAGGGTTAAAACGTAGGCGCGCTAGCGAAAAAATAGTTTCTCTAGCCTTTACCTTACTTATTTACTTTTTCTTTCTAGCGTAGCAAATAGCTTGTTTCTATCTATCTTCTACCTCTATTATAATAATAAAAAAAATGCGACTAGACTTTCTATATAAATATACTATACTAGTTATCTCTTTAACTAGCTACTATTCTATTTCTCTACAAGTCTATAACCTTCTTAAAGAGGACGGCGTAGCATAGGTTTTAGATAGTAAAAGCCTTGTCCTAATAATATATTTTGTTACCTATAGTCTAGCTAAGGCTCTTCTCTAGCTATACGAAAATACAATCTACTAGATTCTTCTATAAATAGTAAAGGAAATCTACAAAGATTTTAGTATTAGTAGTAGCTTAAATAACAACACTAATAAGAAAGGTAAGATAACGTAAGACGCAACGTAAAAGATAAAGTAAAAACGCTAGTACTTACTCTAGCTAATAAGTAAAGATAGAGATAGTCTATTATAAGGTTTATAGCAAAGAGCTAAGGAAAAGAAACTGCTAAAACTAGCTAATACGTAGAAGAATATAGATAATAAGTTAGAGTAGTAGAACTGCGACGTTATACTAGAAAAAGAGCTATATGTAAATTATTTAAAGAGTCTAGAAGAGCTAGGCATTAGAAAGATAGTAGAGCTAGCGAGGTAGGCTACACAAGTAGCTAGCTAGAGAGCATTTAAGAATCTTAGTATAATAATAAGAATGTAGAGGTTAAGAGAAGAGAATATAGTAGAGGTGTTTAGAGAGTCTATACAACTACCTGTACGTTTACTATAGAGTTAAGATAAAGAGTTATAGGCGACTATCTATAACAGTAGCAAAGAGAATATAGATAGCGAAGAGAATATAAATAACTAAGAAGAGGTAAATAACTAAGAGAAGACTTATTAGCCTACTACTATATTACTAGACAATAAGTAGAACTTTATAAACATATTCTTTACTACGCTAAACTATTAAGAATAAATAGTAGTAGATAAGTATAAGTATTACTAGCTCTTAGCTATAGTGTTCTAGCGTACAAAAAGTATTAAAGAGCGTCTATAGTAACGTAGAGTTAGGTTAGGTATTATTAGTAGGGGATATGCGTTAGTTGTATAAGATAAACTTACTAGAGATCTAGCAACCTACTAAGGTAGAAGAAATACGTAAGCTTAAGAGAAGTATTAGAAGTAGTTAAATAGAATAATTAAAAAAGGTAAGCGTTAGAATATACTTTAATAGTAGTTTAACAATAGAATATTTCTTATAGTGCCTATAACTAATTTCTCTTATAGTTTTATAGAGAAAAGTAGTATAAAGATGTTAACTATATAGTATAGTATGCTTAAGTAGGTAAATCTAGACCTTGTAGGTATATATAAAGAGGCTAAGAGTATCTTTTTATAACTACTTTAGTCGCGGGATCTACTACACAAGTAGCTCTAATTAGAGCTTATATATAGCGGAGAATAGAAGCAGAGTGTAGATAATATCTAATACATGTTTAAAGAGGTTGTACTAGTATTAAGTAACTTATAGCTATTATCTATCTATCTTATATAAGTAAAAGATAATTTAGCTTCTATATTATATATTGTTATAAGTAAGGTAGAGAGAGAAAGAGGGTTTAGGCTTAGAACAAGTTTAACACGCTAGTCTAATCTCTAACTTCTCTACTCTAAAAGTCTCTCTATACGTTCTATACATGCGAACATATATTAGCCTTATAGAGAACTTAAATATACTTATTTATAGTATTATTAACCTACTACTATAATCTATATTACCTTAATATTTAATCTATATTAGCTTAATATTAATGTTCGCGTATAGGCTAAAAAGTATTTATATTAACTACTACTATAATCTATATTAACTCTATGTTTTTCGCGTATAGGCTAAAAAGTATTTATATTAACCTACTGCTATAATTTATACTAACTAGCAACTTACTCTTATTAATACTACTCTCTACAATTCTACTACTAAAATTAGAGAAAATACTAGAATATAGAAAGCAGTGTCTATATTCTCTAGTGCCTAAAAATAAAATTAATAGAACTATATTATATAGGTGCGAGGTAAGTAGACCTGCTTTATAGCTTTTACAGACTACTCTAAAAAAAAAAATAAGTAAAAGGCTAAGAATAGAATAGATAGGTATAGCTCTATAAAGAGATTATTATATAGCCTTATGCTCTAGTCTTTCTTCTATAGCGTTACACTAGGCTGCAATATTAAAAGTAAGCTAATAAAACTTATAGCTACCTATCCTCTCTACTTATAATAATCTTCTTTGTTACCTTACTCTCTATAATATTATTCTGCTAAAACGTAAAGCTACGCTCTACATGTAGAGAGTAAGACACTAATTCTATAATTATTATCTAGTCTAAGAGAAGTCTAGACAAGAAGCTATTATATCTAAAGTAAAGTGCTATCTACTTCTTTACTAACTATTTAATTAGCCTAACTCTAAAGGAAGTAGACCGTAAACACATAGAGAAACAGTAAACCTAGAGACAAAAAGTAAGTTAGATTTAGTTTAATAGCTACTTATCTACACAAAAACTAGCCTAGATTAACTAGTATAGCTAGGTAGAAAAAGAAGTAGAGCGGCGTCTATAAGTATAGAGTTACCTATAGATTCTATCTACTCTAGTTAGCTATAAGATAGAGGTTTAGGCTTATAACCTAAATACGCTACAACTCTAAACCTCCCTTCTTATAGTCTAATGCTAAAACCTAACTATACTTCTATGCATGTTTAAGTCTCGCTAGAGAGTTAAACTATAGTAATTCTAGGCGATCTGTCTATACCTTATAAGTGTCTGTAGCTGTTACTATAAAATTCGCTAGAATTTACTAATATGCTAAAGCTACCTAGTCTAGTATATAGCGCCTTCTTAAAAACTTTTACGTACGCTATTATTCTATAACTACTACTAAAACGTATAAAACTCTACCTACTACACTATTAAGGTAGCGAGTAGACACTAAGCTAAATTAAGAGAGAACTATACTTACGTAGGAACTTTAGCTATAGAAGATAAGAGAAGTTAAGGTAGTACCTAGACTACTTCTCTCTCTTCTCTCCTTTCTACATGCAAAGATAAAAAGCAAGCTAGCTAAAATTTTATAGCTGCTTCTCTCTCTACTACTATAAACTAAAAACCTTAGATACTACTAGAATGTCTGCCTAACGCGACTACAAATAAAAGAATTAAGCGCTATTTATAATAGTAGCAGAGACGTAACTACAAATAAAAGAATTAAGCGCTATTTATAATAGTAGCAGAAACGTAACTATAAATAAAAGAATTAAGCGCTATTTATAATAGTAGTAGAAACGCAACCTATTCTTATATATGTCTACCTCTAATTACCTAACGTTGTTACTCTTTACGCTTCTTTAAGCTAGTGTACCTCTATTAACTCTTTCTTTTATACACCTATAGTCTAGCACTAACTTATAGCTCTAAAATAAGTTATTATACTTAAATAGTACTAAAAAGCTACTCTTAATAAGAGAATATCTGCGTCTTGCTCTACTCGCAGCAGGTGTGCGCGCTACTGCTATAGAAGAGTCTAAGAGTAGACAGATATAGAGTATATATACTTAAAGAATAGCTTAACAGTTTAGCTAGCTATAACTTAAGGTAAGCAGCTAAACTTTCTCTAAACCTGCGCCTATATTTAACTCTTGTTAGAGGTTTAAACGTAAACTAAGTAAGACAATATTTAAACTATTAACTTATGTTTTAGCTATAATCTATATTAACTCGTGTTTTAGCTATAATTTATATTAACTCGCTACTATAATTTATATTAACTTAATGTTTAATCTATATTAGCTTAATATTAATATTCGCGCATAGGCTAAAAAGTATTTATATTAACCTACTACTATAATCTATATTAACCTCTAGTTTTTAGGCACAAACTAAAAAGTATTTATATTAACCTATTACTATAATTTATATTAACTCTATATTTTTACGTATATATTTATATTAACCTACTTATGTTAACCTACTACTATAACCTATACTAATGTTGTTTTTGCTATAATCTATATTAACTCGATTTTTAAAGTATTTATATCGACTTAGTTTTCGCTGTAATTTATATTAACTTAATATTAATATTCCTGCATAGACAAAAAGTATTTATATTAACCTACTACTATAATTTATATTAACTCTCTAGTTTTGCTCTACACAGGCTAGAAAGTATTTATATTAACTTAATATAAATAACTCTAATATATATAGATAGAAAGGTAAAAAGATAATACTATTAATATTAAACTACTCTTAGATATTAAAGAGTCTATACGCGTCTTAGTACTTACGCTTAAAGATATTAAAGCTAAGTAATAAGAGCTATAGAGGCTTCTATATAGCGTCTAGGTAAACTCTAGTTAGTAAAGTCTTCTAATTTAGATAGATAGACGTATTTCTATTATATAATTCTATTAGTTTTAGTAAGCTTAATAGTATATACCTATATAAAGTAAGTACTAGTATCTAGTCTAGACTACTATAAAGAAGCTTAGTAATATGCTAGAGCGTAGACTCTTCTAGTTACTTAAGATACTTCTATTCTTTATCTCTATAAGTATAATTATACTCTAGGTAGTAGATAATTATCTATATAGTAGCTTTTTAGGCTAGTAATAGAGCGCTATTAGTATTATCTTTAATACTATAGTAAAGTAAATTTAGAGAAGAGAAAAGCCTAGTACTAAGCGCTCTACTAGTATAAGAGTAGATATAGATATAGATAGAAGTATTACTAGAGGTAAAAATAAAGTCTAAAGTAGTTATAAAGAGGCTAGTCTTAAGGTTATAGCTTACTAAAGAAGTAGATAGCCTCTAGAGTATACCTCTAGGTTCTAGTAGCGTAGTAGAAGTATCTATAGAGCTAACCTAGTTACTATACTAGCTATATAGCCTATTATAATCTAAAATACTATTAGACTACCTAGCTAGTAGTAAAAATCTAGTAGAGAGTAACGTAGACTCTTCTAGCTCTTCTAGCTCTTCTAGCTTTTTTAGAAGTAGATATTTATTAACGTATAGACTACTATAGCTATCTATACTATTAGTACTTATATAACTATTAGCTCTTCTAGAGATACTATTCTAGTAAGTCTCTATAATAATAGCTTATAAACGTATCTAGTAGCTACGTCTACTCTAGATAATTAGTAAGCTAATTAATATTAACGTTACCTACTCTATTAGAGTTATTAGACGCTAGGTCTTACGCCTTATTAACGCTACTTATATTATTCTTTTTTTTAGTCTCTACTTTACTCTTACTATCTATACTATAGCTAGCTTCTACTAAATCTACTAAATCTATAGCTCTAGATATATATACCTACTAAATACTTTATACTTTTATTTTATTCTTATCTTTTTAGCTATATTATTTCTTAATCTTAATAGATCTACTATACTATATTTAGTTATTACGCGCTTTCTACGCTATTTATAGTATAGTAACGTTAGACTTAAAAGGCGCTACTTAGAATTTAAGTATATCTACTTAGAGGTTAGTAAGAGTATAGTAACCTATAGTAGAAGTAGTTCTTTTCTCTAAGAAAAGTAGTCTAGAAGCTACGTTTATACTCTTTAGCTTTACTTATATACTACTAATACTAATACCTCTCTTCTCTTCTCTTTACGTTATTACGCTTACCTTTTTTAAACGCTTACCTTACTCTACGCTAACTTAGTCTTCTTTCTTTAAGCGTCTATATTATATTTCTAGAGGTAGCTAGATTAGTAAGACTCTTAGAGTAGTATCTTAATAATATACTACTATTATACTACTACTAAGGTAATATTTTACGCGTAGTATAGATAATACTAGAAAGTAGAGCTTATTATAGAATAGATACTAGAAAAGGCGCTATAAAGAAAAAGTAAGAAGAAGAAAGACGTACTACTATAGTAGTTATAAGATAATAGTTATAGTAGTAGTAGTAGTAGTAGTTATAGTAGTAATAGTAGTAGTAGTAGTAGAATATTAGAAAAAAATAGCTATACCTACTAGCTACTAGTAGTAAATAGTAGTAGAATATTAGAAAAAAACTCTAATAAAGTATAGCGCTATTTACTAGCCTAAAGAGTTATTAGAAAAAACCTAATTTAGGTATAGTACTACTTACTTAGCCTTACTTATTTAATATCTATAATATTAAACTACTACCTAGACCTAACCTTAACCTACTAATACTATAGTTAGATAAGGTTCTAAATATAGCGCTATAGTACGCTATTTAATTCTTAAGTCTTAGATATTCTATTAATAGCCTACTTTAAATAGACGTACTAATTTTATAAGGTGTACTTAAGAAAGAGTATACTCTTAATAGTAAGAAACTATTAGTTTCTTTTGTTTATATTTAGATATCTAGTTAGAAATCTTATATTAGCCTTTATAGCTATATCTATAAGCGCTAAGTAGATAATAGTAATATTAGTATAAGCCTTCTAAGGCTTTTAAAGATTATTTATAGTAGCTCGAGTTTTAGATAGCGTCGCAACGTAATGTTTCGTAGTAATGTAAATAAAAGACACAAGTGCTACGTCTCCTCGAAATTGTAACATCGTACTTATAGATTAGAGGTGTCTTTTCGTTTTATTTAGATAATCTTGGCTTAAGCTCTTAGCTAAAGCGACACGGGTTAATTAATAAACTTCTAAGGTGTAGCACGTATACGCTATATCGCGAGGAGTTATATCTCCGACTAAGTACGCCAGATACTTCAGCATTCGCTGCTTTCCGGGCGGCAGGTTATTTGAGAGATTCTCGAACAGCCTCCCATACAATGCTCTTAAATTGGTCGGGATTTGCTTGAGAATCTGCTCTAAAGGGCGGCGTCTGGTGTGTCCGATCTCTCGGAGTAGTAGCACCACTGGGAGGAACATCCCAGAGCGCTCGCGCAATAATTTTGCGCGAATCTGCTCTTGTTCTCCGTTAGAGTAGTACATCGACTCCGCAATTCTAGCAACCTCTGTGCGAATATAGAGTCCTATATCGTCGTTGATATGGTCCTCCAGGAGCTCCATCTTCTCATGGCGAAATGCTTGTGGTTCTTGCACGGAGTATCGCGAGTACATTTCCTGAAGCTCCGAGTGCGGCCGGCTTGAAAACAGGACAATGATGCAGGGACTTTGGCCCACGGCTGGTCGAAAAAGTCGAAACAAGCCTTGTTGAGATTGTAGATCGCATTCATCCAGGGCATCAATAACGAGGAACAGCGTATCGATCTCGGCTTCTTCCGCAAGCTTACAGAATATGTTCCAGAGGTGTAAGTAAGGGCGTGATTTCCCTGGTTTTGGTATCCATTGATGCCCCCCAGCTTTTGCCACCATGTAAAGGTCGCGATCGAATATGCAGGTGTTATTTTTTGCCTCCGGAAACTGGACAAGCAGTTGGTGGATTGCGACGGATAGCACGCTGCTCGCGGTGCTGTTCAGTCCATCAACGCAGAAGCTATGAACCATAGCACTTCTGCGCCCCCATTCGGGCGCGGATCGAGAGCTTGAGGGTTCGTTCACCAAGTGGGCCAGAGCAGTCGACTTGCCTACGCCAGGGCTGCCGGTTATCCAGAGAAGAGACGGCTGTCTTCTGGTGCGCCACCACGAAATTGCGTCGCAACTAAGTATCCATTCGCAGGTAGAGGCGAGCCTGTCATCGAGGATCTTTTTGAACATCTCGTGATAACCAGGCAGGCTAAATGATGCCATCCAGGTCGATAAAAGTCCAGGTAGTAGGTCCGTGGTAGGGCCTCGTCTTCGCGGTAATCTGAAGCGCACATCGGTGGATACATCCCGGCCTTGAGGACTGTCGAAGTCTAGTAAGGTTGATTCTAAATAAGTCAGCCTGAGTGCCATTGATGTATTTGCTAAGCTCTGCAAACAACCCAGCCCATTGCAAAGCAAACCTGTCACTAACCTTCAGATACCCATTTCATGTCCTTGACCACATCTGGTTGTGTCCTGCAGAGGAACGCCCTGGTAAATGCGGCCGCGTTTCCAGCTGCGTAAGACCTCCACATGTCATCCTTGTGCGAATCTGCGTAATCGGAGATGCCGCGGATGACCAGACATCGTCTGTAGACGTCAACGCCAGCAGCTTCCATTTCGACACATAGCGCTCCGTCACACCTCGCGCCAATCTGATCTCTCAACTCGCCATCCCGGATGACTGAATTGCCAGTGGCGATTCTCCCTTGGTGAAAGACTAGCTTATGCTTGTCGCCTTTGGTTCGCTGGGGTCGCTGAACGAGCTCGTTTTGATCGCATGCCGCGCAGTTCGATCCGTATCCTCCGACGTGGCGATATGTGGCCTTAAAGAGCCTGTCGTGCTTAGTTCCAGGGTGGGCAAATTTCTCATGGCTCTGCAATCGCGCAAGATGATCAGCAAAGGTATTTCGACCCAACTCCTGGTCTGATGCGAGGACGCCGAGCACGTTCGTGAGCCGCCAGTCCGGGTTCTGCATCGTACCGACCATCTCAAACTGCCCATTGACCTTCGACCTGCCCCGATCGTGGTAGACACAGGCGGGCTTGCCGTCGCCGGGCCACCCCACGACCACGTCGCCGAGGTGGATGTCGGTGAGTGGATCATCCGAGGCGGTTGCGCGAGGGATGCCGCCTCCAATGCCAACAACGACGGCCATCCTAATGTTAGGGAACGTCTTAAACATGGGCCCCGTCAAACGGCCAGCGTTAACGTTGCCTGTCTCTCCGTGCGGACAGGTGGCAACAACGATAGCATGGCCCGCAATCGTGCCGCAGATGTACGTGTTCTCGTCGTAATGCGTGTTATACGGCGGAGTAGGGTGCTCGTCGTCCAGCATCAACCGCGCAGGCACCAGCTCGACGTCGGCCACAGAGCATATCCACGCGACGTGGTAGTCGGCACAACTACGCCGCCCGGGACTCGACGCCATCCTTCAACAATTATTGTACTGAGTGCAAGGTAGGTTTCGGATAGAAGGCAAGTGAGGTAGAGGAGTCTTCATTTCCTGAGGCTGAACGCGTACAAGATGCGTCGTCTGCGCAGCCTGATCGCTGTAGCCTTGGCGTTGCGGCGTGCTCACCGGTCAGCTACGGGGGGACTTCTAGACACGCAGCAGCGACGCGTGATTGGTGCAGCAAGCGCCAATATTTTCAGCTCTGCTTACCTGCAGGAATCTTGCTCTAGTAGCATAGTGCCACGTCGGGCCGAGATCGCCGGTCAGGACGGACGAGAACCAAATGCAGACGGCACCAGGCTGAGTAGAAATCGACATGTGACTATTAGCCTTCCCCACGGAGGCATAGCGTTGAGAACTTAGTGCCCTTCTCGCCAATTACCTAACTTCCTGCTTAGACCGACTGGCCTTAATTTATATGTGGCTGAACGACGAATTTAATGTTCAAGATGGATAACGGGGCCTGGTGGGCTACGTCGGACCGCTCTAACATGAAGGAGTGGGGTCTTCGAGACATTCTCGAGACTTCACACGCCGAATCTGCTTTATATACATGCCAAGCTGGTGAACCTCGAACAGGAGCTAAAGGTGCTAGTCTATATCGACAACGGCGATCGCGGCCGGTGTACCATCGCAAAAAAAAAAAAGACAGTGCGGTACATGGAGCAATCGCTGGATAGTGCGCGGTGGCGAAAGGTGCTCGAGGTACGGGGCATGCTCAGGGCGTACAGTAAGAGGTAGTCCTCCCGCTTCGCCGCACTGTCCGCTGAACTGTGGTAGACCAAGCCCTCCAAGAACAAGCTAAGCTTGCAAGGCTGAGTAATGTACGGAACCACGACCGCAAATCGATTGAGGGCTGGACAAAGGCAAAAAGAGGGAGATTTCTCATCACTTCGCGTGGTTTTTCTTCATCTGCCCTGCAGAAAAATTGTAGAATATCGCATAGCTCTCGGAGCTAGGTCAATCAATGATACAGCCAGCCAGCCAGCCAGTCCGACATACGAAGATCACTCGGCTAACTTGGCTCAGAAACTAATGAAGGGTCAGGAAGGCACAAATATCGCTCACTATGGCAAGGCTGGCTTCAAGCGCATTGCGCGCGCCGTGAATGTAATGCCCATCGGCGTGCTCGGCCTGTACCTTATTAAGAGCCCACTCACCAGACTCGCCGCCATTGTCGGATTCTCGGCTGCATTCTTATTGGCTCTAGCGCTGTTCACCAAAGCGAGACTTGTAGAAGTGTTTGCTGCTACTACTGCGTGAGTCGAGCGTCCCCCTGAAGGCTACCTGCTAACATTTCCAGCTTTGCCTCTGTACAAGTGGTTTTCGTAGGCGGACAATCAGTTCGACAAGTGCGAGTGTATCGTGACAGGTGCCAGTAACTCCTGAGTCTCTTCTAAAATTCTACAGTACTCTGCGCATATTGATGCGCCGGGCCGAGTTGAATCTCACAAATAAGTGGTCCAGTGCTCGCCAGAAAGCACAAGGGCTCGTTTTGTACCATGTGACGGCTTTGCCCGGAGGAACTGATCGAGGACCGAGACGATCCGCACAGAGGTTTAGAACCACGGCGTTCGCGACTCCCACCATTCTCTTTCTACACCAACTGGCCTTGCGAAGACAAATGCCGACGACTTAATAATTTGTTGAGAACAAAGCAGGATCGCGCACGAAAGCCGTCAGCCCACGCGGTGCGATCAACACCATCCAAGCCGAATGGGAAAACGGAACTAATCTTTTGTAAAGAGATGGAGCACTATATGAGGCAGGGATTGACGCGCGGACGCCCAAGCTCACCAGATACCCAGAATTGTATATATTAATCCCGCCGAGCCGGCTACAACCGAACCGGAGACTGAAGAACGGGAATCCCGAAACAACGCTTCTCCAATTTCGCATCTATGAACATGGCGTCATCTCGCATTCTTTCTCGGGAGTCCTCCTCCGGCGACGGGATTGAAATACTGGTTCCCCCACGTTGCCTGTCCAAGAGCCTGGTGAAGGAGCATCCAACCTAAACCATCCACTACCCTTTACGATCCCTCCGTAAGGCATCATGCGCTACTCGTCAATCCTCGGCCTTGCAACCGCCCTATGCGGCGGCGCAACATTTGCGGCACCGATCGACGCCGTCCAAATGGGCTCCAAGCACAACCTTTACCTCTCAACGTGCACCCGTCGCTCCACAGCGCCTCCCATCCCAAGCTGCCCGCTCATCATTCTATGCCCAAAGGCCGAACCCGCCGCAGTGGATATCTATACAGCCGTCGCATACTACGCCAACGGCCAGAGCAACGGAAACCCGACCGAGATTGCCACCGTCAGTGATCCAGCGCAGTCGTGGGAAGGAACGTTGCGAGTGGCCAACTTGCGCACCAGCGCCTTTTCGTCAAACATCAACGCTGACGCGGCGGGGCTGGAGAAGAGCGCGATGGCAGGGCAGGCGAAACTGGGCACTGAGGACTTTGTTTGCTTCAAGGATGGGGAGACGGCGTTTACGGCGAGGGATGGCTTGCAGCAGGCCTCATGCACGGCGAACTACTGGTGCGCGTCTCTTTCGGTGTGATGCGGAGCCGATGAAGAACTAGGTAGGGCATTTGATTTAGGAGGACGAGTTCGTTGGGGATGCAACACGCATGTTTCGATCATCGGCAAGGCTGTTCATGAGATTTCCGACACATTAATGTGAGAGGAACATATCATTATTGATCTCCCGGGAGCCCGCCCGAAAGAACGCCCTCCTCTCTATAGTTGGGTAAACCATTGAAGCAAAGTCTCGTTATACCTCTCCACTCCCTTGAACTCCTCCGCACCATTACAAGCCGGGAACAGCGTCAATTGGTCGAAAAGCGTAGCGAGGGCATCGTTGAATGTTTCTCCGACGTATTGCCTTCCGTTCTTCTCAGAGTCAACCAAGTCCACTAGCGCAATAACAGCTTCTGCCCTCTCTTTTGAACCTAAGCCCAAGCCCCTTAGATGCAACCTCCACTCCTCGCCGGGGTCACCGAAATATCCAGTCGATGTCTGGAACGCATAAAGTCGCCTGCGCATATCCATCCAGCTATCGAAAGCTGCGTACAGCCGATCGAAGCGGTCGCCTAGTTTGCGTTGGATAGTCGCCTTATCGTTAAGCCAGAAGTGAAGAAGCAGCTGGTTCAGTCGTCCTTCAGCCTCGTGATCCTTTGATCCCGGCTCGAATGGGCTGATGTTGTTTAGACGCGAGAGGAGGAGCTTGAAGAGTTCCCTGCGTAGCTCCTTCTCCTTCCGTAGAGAAGGGTTCGATGGTGGAGCCATTGTGGTGCTCGTTAAGGGGGTACGAGCAACTGGTGGGGGCTCTACAGTAGTGCTGTCTCTTGGGGGAGGCTCATCGTCCGTCAAGTCAATAGGCATAGGCATGGGTGTGCCGATGTCTGGGGTATCCGGAATGACAGAGTCACGTTGTACGGGGCCGTAGGTGGAATCGCGGTGTGTACTAGTAGAGAGAATGTGGTGACCGAATGTGAGCGGATGCCCTTGCTCTTCTGCATTGCGCTGTGAAAGATCTGTCATAGTATGAGCGGAGGCGCACGTGAAGCTTAAAGTGTAACACTTACCAGGGGCTTCCGTCATGCTTGAGTCCGGGTCAGGTTCTGCCTCTGACTCTATGCTTCCTTCTCTCGACGGGACGTATGTAGGATCGCTGTCCTGTGTGCTTTCTCTTTGCTTTCTACGCCCGAACTTAGGGAAGGGATGTAGAGAGGGATCGGAAGCAGGTGGCGGCGACTGGGGCACCGAGTACGCATCTTCCTGTCGATTTTTCAACATCTCAGGAATAGTCCCTCTCCAATGGTTTTTTACTTTCGGGAGCTTTCCGCGATTCGATTCGCTGGCGCCGTCGAAGCTCTTCCGCTTGCTCGCACTCGGTGGGCTTTTAGACTTCGGTGGGGGGTCTGCATACAACTCATCATGAGTAGTAGCAACATGCGACGGGTCTGCTCGTGGCAAGATGGGACCTTGCTCTTCAGCAGTGTTCGCTTGGGGTTGTGGTGTTGGCGTAGGGTACATACGAGCCCTAGGCGCTTGAAATGAACCTCCCAGCGCCTGCCTCCCCGCAACCGGTGTCGCAGGCTTGCTCGGTCCAGCTCGACCTTCCGTCTCGGATATCTCCCCATCTGACACTTCGACTGTCTTCTTGTGTATGTTCCTTCCCTTGTCAGCTAACGGAGATTGCGGTATCTTCTGTGCCTCCTTCGACTTTCGGTTCTCGACCCCAATGCGTCTAGATGCTGTCTTCACGATCCAGCAGCGAATGAGGAATTGAATCCTGCCAACAATTTGGTGAGCTGGTGTTTGCCGCAGGATTGAACTGACTTACCTCTTGCGGTCCTCCTCAGAGTTCCAAAAAAGCGGCCTAGAGTAAGAAGAGTTCTCCTCGGGTGTGAGGAGATGGCTCCTCTTTGAAACACCCCATATCTTGTCTCCGAACCGCGCGCTAATGGCAGCGATCGGCTCGGCGAAAATATGTTCTTCGGTCAACACGGCGACTAACTGGGGTCGCGTTTTCCCTTTGGTTTTGACGACGAAATCGTCGACCGTGTCTCTAATCTCTCGATACAGGTTCTGCACATCCGGCTGATCTGGGAACGTAGGCTGGCCAGGCTTGCGGTTGCGCTTAGCTAGGCCGAGTAACTCGGTGATCTGGCCGGTAGTCTTCTCGTTGCTAATGCAATCTCGAATAAACATAACGCCCTCTGCATCGAGGGGAGCCATGATGTGAGTCTGACGATGAGAGCGAAAATGAGAGCCACGAGGTATTGAGATAGCAAAAATATTTAGGAGAAATAGTCAAGTTAAGCTACAACAGCAGTGCCGAATGATGGAAGTGAATTGGCGAGTAGCGGCTTTGCCGTGTGGCTGAAGGGTTTTAAAACGAATGCGCATGAATTGCGGTGGCTGATGAACGATAACGCTAGCCGACTTCATGCGATTGCAAGGGGTGCCATTCGCCGGCTGCGGCAATGTAGGGGCATTGGAGTGGGGCGAGCACACCATGTTCAGCAATGCCCTATGCAAAAACATTGCTGCCTGGAGGCAATTGTTGGTGATTGGCGCGTCAATCGTGCGCCAAACAGCGAAAAATGGCTTTGAATCCTGCTGTGAAGCCTTGCATCCTCAGGCTCCTGCAACTGCGAAAACTATTGGCTAATAGATGACCCTGCTGTGCACAGTCTCGCTTGAAAGTTCCCTACAAAGCGAGGCCGTGGAAGTCATATGACAGCTAAGCGCCGGGGGCCAATCCGTCCCGATGTAGGTGGCGTTGTAGCTGTGCCTCTGGCGGCACATCAATGTAGGAGCGAATAGTAACGCTTTCCGATGCTCTGAGCTGCGGAAGGGACGCGAACTTTTTATCCTTGCGGTGGTGACATTCTTGCAGGAGATGATGCTGCCACAGCCTTGACCCGCTCGCTCCTGGTTAGCGCGTAGTCAACTCGGTATTGGCTCGAATCCGACACGAACAACGCCGCTTCCTTTTGTCGTGGGGAAAAAATTGCGTCTTTAATTCTAGTCCTATGGTCACGCGCTTGGTTGAATTTATAGTATAGAAACAATTAGGAGTAATATTATCCTGAGGTTGTACTGCAAGCCCATTGAAGCGTAGCCGAGATCATCCTAAAGTGCTGCGCCTCCCCTGATCGCGACACGACCGCGGCACGACAGGAACAACCATGGACAACTAATTGAATATGACTGAGGTGCCAGTGCACGACATCAGGACTTGGCTTTTTGAGCGATATACCCGCCGCAATTTACGTTCCATCAGATTGTGATACGAGCCCCCGAATTTGTTGACTTGTTGGGAAGGCACCCCAGTACAGATTCTGTGCTATCTTAACCCACGAGGCAGACAACGTCTGCTTGAAATACGCTCTGACACTTGGCTCGCACTGTGGTTTATTCTTTATTACTACTGCAGTTGCGATACCGGGATAGCTCTCATGCCGCACATTACCTACGAAACGAAACCCCAGAGGAGCGAATACCTGGGTACGCCACGGGCCGTTAGCGCTGTCGCAGGCACGTTGTCCCGACATGAAATCCAACACAAGCCCACCTACGCAAACTCTGCCGCAATCTCCATATTCTGATTCTGAACATAATCGAGAACCTCCTCTCGAGTCCACTCACGTTTATCATCGCAGAGTTGATAGACTACTTCTGCGACTCTATCAGCATAAACGCGGCCCAGCTTCAGTTTGTTGACGTAGTATTCAAGCTTGCTCAAAGCCTCAAGCGCCGTTCGGCGCTGCGTGGCAGGAAGGCCTTCGCAAGCATCGTTTAGAGAGTCGATCGGTCCTGGGTGGAACCTTTTGATGCTGGTGAGCGCCTCGATGACGGACATCCACTCGTTGAACGAAGTTGCCACCAACGGAAACGAAACCCCAAGGCGGTCGGACAGCTTCTGTTGGTCTTCTTCCCAGAAGGCTTGAAGCAAATGATGCAACCGCTCGCGGTGTCTTTCTGAAACAACATGGACAGGAGAAAAGACCAACATCCTCAATTCTGACCTCAGCATCCTCACGTGCTCGGCTTGTCTTTTTGGATCCCGGATGCTATTGACGTTCGCAGTGCTGGGGGCTGGATCCAGGTCAAGAGTTCCTATAACGGAGTCATTGCTGGGGCTCCGCCTGGTCTCGAGATTGCGCGTGTCGCTGTCGGATGCTCTCAGGGCATGGTGTTGGTGTAGCAAGGGAATGCGCGCAACGGTGCGCGCAGGCCACACGGACGAAGATGCAGTATGTCTTCCGGGCATTGATGGTGGCGGCATATTAGGCATTTCGCTAGTACTGACGAACGGTGTCCACGATCTGATAGTCGCCCGGGTCTGCATAGGAAGATTGGCGTTTCGAAGCGTTGAAGGAGGTAACATCCCCGTGTCCTGTTCACGTTCGCCACAGCGTGTAAGGCCCGGTGAGGCTATGAAACCACTGTCGTATTCATCTGGAGCGGCGCCGCCAACGGCATCCCTCTGGGAGGGGGAACTGACTGCCGGGAAATTGCGCTCCCCTTCTGCCATCGGACTGTCCCTTTGTTCCGCAGTCTCTCGTGCCCAATCGAAGAGCGAAAATGAGGGCACTCTGTCAATTCCCTCGTCGCCTACCCGAGGCTTCGACTCTTTATGGAGTGCTGAGGTGTAGGATGTATAAGCGGATCCAGACCGTTGATCGCTATTACCGCCGGAGGCGCACGTCGAAGGGCCATGCGGCGCAGCAGTTTGCGTTGACCCCCGTGAGCCCGAGTCGCGGACCCGAGAAGAGCCATCTGGACCATGATCCCCCGCTTGGGAAGTCCCGGAACAGGGAGCGATTTGTCCTCGTAGAGGAGCATATCGATATAGATTGTCCACGTCACCGGAGTCGTCAAGGTTTTGGGGCGCGGGGCTGCTGTACCCATTCGTGGCCTTCTCGGCTAGCCTGGAGGACCGCCTTCTCGTGTTTTCGTCCTCGCGTTGGAGCGTGTCATCGAAGTCGTCTTCCACGCTCTGCCGAAGGGCCAGAGGGCGATGCCTGAATGCTCGTCGAACAAGCAAACAGTGGATATTAAGGAGGATTCTTCGCTAACTTAGCACGTCTCTGAGGCGTTATGTGAAAAGCAAGCAGTTTTCACTCACACTTTTCGGTGGGCCTCGTTCTCCCATGACAGATGCCTAGAGGAAGGCCACCAAATCTTTGGGCCATATATCATGGCAAGTTTCCTGGACTGTCTCAAGACATTCGGATCGCCAAGCCATTGAGGAGCTCCTCCTTCGGCGTCTCGAGAGACTTCCCTTGATGCACTGGTGATATCTCTGTTCAGCCGCTTCTCATCGCGGCCGGAAAAGGTAGCAGTGCCTCGTCCATTGCCTTTTGTTTGGTTTGCCAGTCCGAGATTGCGGAAGAGGGCGTTGAGCTCTCGATGAGTATTATACTGCTTCATGATTTCGTCTGGATGCAATGATGGAAGTGCCATCTCGGACTGCTGCTGAGAGAGGCGTTTCGACAGCGATGACTTGCGGGACGGTGTCCGAGGGAATAGTATGATCTCTAAATGGATAGAAGGGTTGATAACTACCTGAAGATAAAAACGGGTGCGTTGAGGAGCGGGAGAATGTTGAATGCAAGGGAAGCGGGAATATGTGAAATTTGCATATCATCCAACTCAAGTAAAGGCGAAGCCGCAGAAAGGAGTTGCAAGAGCGGGATGCGCACAGGTAAGGCCTGCACACGGCCGTTGCTCCCAGCGAATGGGCACTGGCAGGGAACCCGACAACACCATACCGGGCTTCGACGGCTCGAAACATGGAAAACCAATGAATCAGTCTAGAGTCAGGATGTAGGTTCGCGCGCCGAGCCCCGAACAGAGTTAGATCGGGCGTTTCCAGAGCTTCGAGGGCCACTCAATGTAGAGTCTGATAATCTCTTCAAACAGAGGGACGACATAAGCGGTCTGAGCTCAGTACGTGCCAAAAAGCGTGGGTTGTACAGACATGGAAGGGTTGGTGACTCAACGAGAAAAATCAATTAATTTTGGTGTAACATTGGCCGAACCCCTTAGAAAATCTTCGCACTTAACGTACGTAAATCTTGCTCTCATCCACGCTTAGGCAAATTTGATACAGGTAAAACCGTAATTTGGCGCTCAGTTCACAGCGGCGCAGGTGCGAATGGCGTTTCCGCTATATTTCTCCCCCACTTTGTGGCGCGTCCCGCAGGCGGGCCGAGAGCCCCGGAGGACGTAACAAGCGTCCATGGCTGCGCCCGTGCCAGTAGTTTTCACCGATCGGACGCTGCGTTTTGGCCCCAGGTCGACACACACCAAACGCGTATAGCCGACATCTTTTGTTTTTGCTGTGACTGCAGCTGCCCCGATATTACGAGAACTGAATGTCCGAGCATTACACCGAAAGTTGGTCAAGAGTAACTCCGGAGAAGAATCTCTTGTCCAATTCACGCGCTGTCTTCGGTGATTGATTAATCGAGTTTTCTCGTCTTCGGCATTGCAATGCTTAACTCTCAGATTATCATCGTCCCATAATTCTCATCACGATTCGATCTGCCTGGTACCGACCCGAGCCTCCAGGCCCTCATAGTGTTCTGGGGATCTGCATGTGCGCCGAATCATATTCGCAGACGGCTTCTCGAATGCACGCCCCCCAATATGCATGATTGGGGGACATCACACCGCAGATTTCCTTGGGCTCTGTTTTTGGTCTTAGCACGGTGCATATCGCGGCATCAGGCAGGAAGAAAAGCACCTCAACAAAAGAAGAGCGACGGAAGGCCCTTGTGACAGACTTCCATAATGCTTTCACAATTGGTGGACTTCGTGCCAATATCAAGCCTCCAGATGCACTGTGCGCTGATAATGCATATCTTGCCGCCTAATGGTCATACGATAATGTAGCTCTATCGGCAGCAGATAGAGTCGGGAAATCACTAGCTAACACGGCATATCTTGGCTGTACTATGGGCGTGTCGCATCTCATCCTCGGAGACGAAAGCACTCGTATCCAGAGCAACATCAGCTCATGCATTGCGGGTGGGCGAGTCATATCCCGGCCAGTGGATACTTCAGGCGTTCGAAGCGGCAACGCGGAGCTTCCCGTTACGGGGTCTTCATCGTGTTGGTGTGCTTACCACATAACAGTTGTGTGCTTCTTCTATTTACTTGACTATCTAGGTACACAGCACCTAAACTATACCAGTCAACTTCAGAAGGCATTCTTTGAACCCGTTACCCTCAATCCTAATCTCCTCGTTCCCTCCCCGCCCAGAGCCGTAACCATGACACCAAAGGGGTACATCGCAACTCAAGCCACCCTTGAGAATCTTGAAAAAAGGCCCGCAAATGACTTCATAGAGTCACTTGGCCTCAAGAACTACAGCGTGCCTGGAGCTCCGCGGCCGTCTTTCCGCCACTCTACCATTGTGAGCAGCCTATACGACTCTACTCAGGTGGTCGTGGCCTCGATTGCTAGCTGTATGAGCCAACGGCTGGTGAAAGCATCGCTCAGCAGTGAGGGGTTCTTGGACCGGGAAGCCGAATTGTTATTCCATGTCCATGGCGACAAGGTCTGGGGAGAGATAAGAGACCATCTGATTAGTGCGGCGCCCGACACGTTGTATCCGCACGAGTTGCACGCGGACTCCCCTGGGGATCGAATTAGGTGAGTTTCAAGCAGCGCTCCGGGTTGTCAAGCCAAAGCTAATTTGTCGCGCTTCTAGGATCAAGTTTTTACTCCGAGGTTGGATCGCGCGACGTGCATATAGAAGAGCCGGACCGAGCAACACAACGGAGGGTGAATCCGTGCCGGACGGCACCATCCTAGGTGACCTCCTTTCCTACGTGGACGCTCACTTCCCTTCGGTCGCGACTGCGGCTCGAGCTCAAGGCCCAACATCGGGCACGATCAACCAGGAGCATGTGCCTATTGCTTTGCGTGCGACACGAACCACTGCTAGAGTAACAAATGGAATACTTTCCATCTCGGGTTGCTCGATCAAGTTTATTCCGCCACCGCCTGGGCGAGATGGCCACCCGTCCACCACCCATCAAACCACTGGTCCGACACACCTTCTCGCCAACAATGCCCACCGTATTGAACCCGACCAATCCATCCCATCGGGGGGAGACAATCATTGCGAAGATGATGGCCGACAGAAGAGACACCGCGAGAACGAATCCCGCTCCGAAGAGTCCGCACAAGCAACGAAAGCCGCGAGGCAAGACCAAGGTCTACCAAACTCGCCTACATTGCCCACCGTATCGCCCTCTCCAACGGATAGTCCCACAGCCAACACAACCGCGGTCGTACGTACACCGGAAGAGCCCATTGGGCTCAGTACCGAAGCGTCTACAACGAACGGCCAACAACCGGCCACGAACACAAACACAAACACCGGACACGATTGTTCTGCGGGCTCTTCTGCAACGGAAGCCTCACCTACTGCGGCGCCTCCTCTCGGCTTCGAGGGTACAAATCTCCAGCGCAGGAAGATACTCGCGAAGCTACTGCTGATCCTCGGGAGCGATACTCCCTCTCAAGACGTCGTCGACGGCCTAGCTCCAATGATCAACGAAATCTGGACCGACGACGGTGTGAAGTCGCACATGAAGCAGGGAGGACGACTCGACACACTAAAGCATGCATTGCTAACGTGGGTGGATATGCACACGCGACTTGTGGAATTTCGTAGAGCGGCTGGGCTAGATTTGATCGAGGATGCCCAACACGAGACTGACTGGCACAACGAGAGCATGGTGATGGGAGGCTACAACGAGTTGGGGACGTGGAGGTGCGAGATGATGAAGGAAGGCCAATGGGTGGATGAGCAGTCGTTCGATTATGACCTCGCCACTTTCTTCGCAAGGCTCATCGATGTGCAGCGCTGTTCAGCGGAGTCTCTCGCTAAGGGATTCGCATTGTACAATAAGCAACTTCTAGATTTCTTTATATAGCGGGCAGTTAAGCAGTGTAATTTTCGAGTTTCTTTGACCACGTAGCTCATTCTCTTTCGCTCTACGCACTTGTACAACTATCTCTCAGCACACGAGCTCAGTTTCAACACTTGACCATGGATTATTACTCTATGAAGGCGCTCGGACTCTTTAAGTCGCCGGTGTTAGTGCACCGACCAGTAACATAAAAAATACGAGCTCCTTCGTACCATACACTCCTCATATACTAAGGGCGTTCGCGCTATACCTAATCGGCGAAATCTACTTACCTAGATAATCCTTATTTGTTAGTATTAATAATACAATAATTCCCATCCTAAAAGTTTACGAATTTACGTAATTACAACGTTTTTCATTATTAACATAGCTCTAGGGCTAGCGTAGCAACTTACACACAGTAGCATTGCGATAGATGTTTTAAGTAATAATTAAGGTAAGCTAACTAAGATGTATACCTAAAACCTAACCGCAAAGTTGCACTAACAGTTTTACGCACGGTAAAGTAGTAGAAACATGTATATGTAGTGTATAAGTTGTCTAGATACTCTACACATCTTTGATGCTACAAGTATGCCAATGTAGATTTACACGAGTGACAGAATATAACGTCTATGAAAGTTCGATGCTAGATTCGGACGGGTTCGGCCGGAAGGTGGAGAACAAGTCGATCCATAGGGAAAGCCTGCAGAAACGGTTTGATATCGATTTTGGAGGCCCATCCCATAGCGGCAGGTATGGCTTTACGGCCCGTCCACCGCCATCCAGTCGCCCGCCTCTTTCGCACAAGATACCACAAAAATCTTCCCTTTCCCATTCCTTCGCACTCAGCTGCACGAGGAAATGGTTTACGCGGTCTTGATATCGCCGATCCTCTCGGCCTTCTCAATGATTGGCGGCGGGCGCTCGATCTTGCGGCGGAAAATGTAGCGCTTGATGAACCAAGGAAGCCACACGGTGAGTTCGTAGTTGAGGAAACTCTTCGTCGGGACTGAGAAGACCTCTGTGAGAAAAACATTAGCGGGTGATCCAAGTGAGTTGTAGAGCGAGGTTTGGCTCACGGTCTAGCTCTTCCAATGTGAGTTGCTTGGTCTCTCTGACAAAGCAGAAGATCATAAACCACGCAACCAGGTTAAGTCCGGCATAGAAACCGACTAAATCCAGTTTGTCAGCAAATCACTGGTACGGGAGAATACAGCAGAGTACGCTTACAGGCACCAGTGGGAGTCATGACGGTCTGCATTCGAGGGAATGTCAAGCTGAGGATGCCGGCTGGACAAGACTTTGTCAGTGGGACGTCGGCTCATTCGGGGTTCGGGACGCTCACCGAAAGTGTTGTTGATGCAGACGGCCCAAGCCATTCCTTGCTCTCGCTGGATGGTGGGGAACACTTCGGCGGAGTACTGGAAGGCGACTGGGCCTTCACCCAAGCTGTAGCAGATGGTAAAGAGGTAGACGAATCTAGTTGAAGAACGCAGTTAGTCAAACTCAGAATTGCAAACATCTATGACGCAAACTTACAAAACGACTGGTCCAATTTGTTCGCCACGGCTACCGGAATGGTTCAGAAGGGAGAGGCCGGCGGCTAGCAGGAAGATGCACATTCCGGGGAAGGTCTTCACGGAGGGAGTGGTCAGTGATGTTTCTATACAAAGCTCGAAAGGTTGGAAAGGCTCACAAGCAAAGTCAGGGTTCTTCGGCCCTTGGTGTCGATGAGGAACAGGGTAGGGATCGTGGCTACGACTTGGATGGCACCGTAGCCAAGAGATGCGTACAATGCCTGGGTCGGTGTGTAGCCGACATTTTCGAAGATAGTTGAGCTGTAAAAAGAGATGACTGCAAGGCATCAGCGCCGGCCACTTGCACAAGACGAGGACAACTCACTGTTAATACCGCACATCTGCTGAGCAATCATGACAGTCGAGGCACCGTAGTTGGCTCGCCGGATCCTAGGCACGGCGAAACAGTCCCACAGACGGGAGAAGTAGCCCGCGCCACGGGCCACCTTGATTTCCTCCTCGTAGATAACGTACGAGTAGTAGAAGTCCCTTGCAGCGATGATGGGGTGAGCCCGCAGGCGGTTCATGGATCGGAATCCTTGCGCAATCTTGCCGTGCTTCATAAGCCAACGAGGCGACTCGGGGCAAAAGAAGATACCGATGCCAAGGATGAAGGATGGAATGAACGCTGAGCCGAGTTGGAGACGCCAGGAGATATCACCGGTGTCTTTGACAATGACGTTGGCGCAGAAGCCCAGGAAGATACCTACAGGCGACCATTAGCAATGTCTAGAGACGAGCGATTGGGTGCAACTCACCGGCCACAACCCAGAGCTGCCAAAACATGACGAGGGCACCTCGAATTCGATGCGGAGCCATCTCGGCCGAATAGATAGGGACTGTGGCATTCTTTGCACCGATGCCGATGCCCATAACAAATCGTGCCGCGAAAAGTCCTTGCCAGGACTGTGCGAAGGCGGAACCAATTGGCGTGGCAGTAAGACAGCAAGCAGTGATGAAAATCTCGCCTCTCCGGCCAAAGTAGTGGTTGAGTGGATCGACAATGAAGGCACCTATGAGACCGGCAGTCAAGAAGATGATGGCATTGACGATTCCCACGATCCATTCATCTCTCCCTTCACCATCAATGCCAAAATCCTGAGGGAAGGACAAGTTGGCGCCGTTGGATCCCGTCTGATCCCATCCTTGCGTGGCGGCTCCGACGGCACACAGCGAGATCGAGTACCAGAGCATGAACGGGCCGTGCCACTTATGGTCCCTCTCGTATGCAAGCGCGTGGCGCTCTTGGTCATCGATCTCGCTGAGCATCTCGAATCGCTCGGGGTCCCGCGCGACGAGGGCGGCGCGGCCGAACAGACTGGCGTGCTCGGGCATGCCATGCGACTCGGCGAAAGCTTGGGCATCGGCCACGGTCTGTTGCGGGGAGCTGCGCTGTAAAAGCGAAGCGCGTCAGCCTCAAAGCTTGATATGGCCGCCACAAGAAGATTGGCGAACGCTTGGAGGTTAAGAAGCTCACCTGGAGTGGATTCTCGACGATGTTGAGAGCGACCGACTGCCGACGGCCACTCATGTCAGCCATCTCGGGCTCTTCTGGCTTCGGAGCCTGTGCGATCTTCTCATTCTCATCGTGAGAAGCATAGGCAACGTCGTCCTTTTCAGCCATGGTGTTTTGCGGATGATCCGATGGCTCAAAGTACAGTTGACCCTAAGCTATCGACAGTGAGAAAAGGGAATTGGCCGAACAAGCACGGGCGAGAGCAGGTATATGTGGGAACTGCTCATCAGCTCCTAAACAGGACGCTTGTGCCAGGTATGTGTGGAGCAAACGCGGTAGCTCAATGCGGAATATCCCGCAGGCACAGATGAACGCTCGGCATACTAGATTGGGCTTGGATGTATGCAAGCCTATGCAATCGCGGGGCCACCAACAGCCAGGCGTCCCGCGCCAATTTCGGGGACTCGGCACTCGCGCTCTCATTCGCCGCTGATCCCGGGGTAACGGTTAGCAGGCGTTAAGCCGCGCATGCCAATCTTGTGGCGCTTTTGGAGCCCCGTGGGATGTAACCCTGGGGCAGTCTAAGAGAAAAATGTCTTGGGGGAACTGACGTGGGTGGGTCTGAGGTCAGCTTACTCGATGACGCCGAAACATAACCCCGCAGGGCTCACGTGATGCCCGCCTGCTGTTCGCGACATTTCATCCCGCCGTCGCCACCGACCAGGTCAGAAATCGCATAGGAATTCCCGTGTCCAGCCGAAATCCATGCCGCCATACCCGTCGGCTTGAAACCAGTCCGAGGCCAGCTCTTCGCCGAACGAGAAGTCGAAGTCCATCGGGGACGTGTGGCCGAACTCGTTGCAGTAAAATCCGACGCTCGCGCATGGCGCCGTCTGCGAATGGACCGGAACTAAGTTGCGTTGAGCGGGCGACGATGGCGGATCGTTTCTCATCGGCGAGACCGAGCGCATTTGGGCCCCGTCCAGGCTGCTTAGTGCGTTAGCAGGGTCCACCTCTAAAGTTTCTGGGGCTCTCTCACTTCAACCGCACTCGACCGAAATATGGAATCGTAACGACGAAAGGCTCTTGTGGGGGTGTCCCCCTACACGCCGCCATAAGGGTGTCGAGTGCATCTGCTCCCTGCCGAGCCACACTACATTCCAACGCTGTGGCAGTCTGCCGCAGACATTTCGAGGCCTTCTCGATGAGCTTCCAGTCCTGCTCGCTCTCGTTCGCAGTCGCTCCCCGCTGAGCAAGCACTCCGAGAAGTATCACGACCGCCGCGCTAAAAGCTTGAAAATCCACCACTTCGCACAGAAAATCGCTGCAAACTTGGCGAAACCCGTAAAGCGTGCTGATCATGTTCCTGGATGCGTCGATTGCCTTGGTGTAGCTGTACTGGTATCTGGATTCCTTCATGGACCTGAGCATATATGGCATGTGCAACAGCTTTTGCGCTGTCCAAAACCGCATTCTAGTAGAGAGTTGGTGGTATATGACCGCGAAAGACTGGCCAGCTTGCGGTAGGCTCCAAACCTCAGGAGGAAGGATGGACAGCGCGTCTTCAAGGTCCTGATCGATCTGAGTTGTCACCGCGTAGTTCTCTTTGAGCGAAGTCTGGTCCCGCTTGATGATATCGCCCGATATGATACTGAGCCTATGGTGCGCTATCTCTATCGGATCGTTGCTTGACAGATCTTTCAACCCCGTCCCTGGGTGTTCGTTTGACGTGCAGGACGGCAGACCCAGCATACAAGAGATCTGTCGTTCAGTCTGCCAGAACGACATCCATAAGTCTTTCTTGCGTTCGTCCCGGTGAGAATCTGTGCGATGGAGCCCGAGTTGAATGGCCGAGGTGATTCCGTTCCGGAGTATTTGCCATGCTTTTCGCGGTTTTCCGGTATCGAAGAAGATTTTCCACTGCAGATTATAGCATTCCAGTCCACAGATGCTGTCACCTGAGTCAAGGGCTGTGTCGAAGGTGCTCCTAACGTACGCGTGATATTGCTCAATAAGCTTCCGGCGCGGCTTCGGTAGATGTAGCTCTTGGGTGTGACGACGTGGAAACTGGGTGAGGCAAAGAATAAGCCACAAGAATGCCTTAGAAGTGAGAAGAGTATCTCCCGAGTCCACAGCTTCATATATGATTTCGCTGTTGTACCGCAGTTGGCCGGGGGCGAGCTGCTTCGGTTCGATTATGCCGAACGTGCATGCCGGCCAAGTAGTCCAAAATGGCTCCGTATATTTGAATAGAATGTCGAGGCCTCTAAAATCAGGTAAAGGGGGATGTGAGGAGAGTACCGGAGGCTTAAACAGTCTCGCGCTAGCTGTATTCAGAGGGCTTTGGATGGGATCAATAGCCATTGCGTCCCTCCAAACAGCCAACAATGGCGAAGTGTCATCTTCAGTACCACTTTCAGGGTCTAGGGACTCTTCAGGAGTGTCGACCGAGGAGGGCACAGTCGAGAGTGACCAGTTTAGCGATGTTTGATCTTTATGGCGTTGCGGATTCAACACCCGGCTTATCGTACTCTCTAGGTGGGTCAGGCGTCGGTGAAGTGCCTCACTCTCCACCCAATTGTTGTCAGAATCTGGTAGAGCTGTAGCAGTTGGCTGATTGGACCGAACTCCCACCTGCGGCCTGCAGGTGACGTTATGGAGAGAACAGCCCTCGCAGATGCTGGATCTTGGAGAGAAGACACATCGAACTTTGCGGCGACGGCATTCTGCGCAGCTCTTGGTTCCCAGACGCATGCGTTTGACTGGTGGGCCATTTGCAGTGAAGGAAGCGGAAGCGGAATGAGGCATGGGGCGCAATTAGTAATCAGTGCGGGAAATGCGTAGCGCAATGCGGACGAAGCAGTCGGACTGAAGCAAGCAAAACTCAGATCTCGAGCGATTGATGCGAGAAGGAGTGCGGTTGAAGGTCTGGAGGAAGGTGCGAGACGCCAGAATACACAGCTGTGTTCGGCTAGACCCGGATGAGTTCGGCCTAGCTCGGACGAATTCGCCCGAAATCGGCTCGATGAAAGACACTGACCAATAACTCTTCAGCGAACCTTTCCACCCAGTTACGCTTCCTTCTATTTCGTGCGATGCCTGTTCGCAGCATTAGCAATACAATTCGCTCGAGTTCGGGAGTCCAACCTAAGTGAAATGTCACATGACTGGCTATGACAGTTGTCCCATTTGCGTACGGCTGTATATATAAGGAGCTTGGAAACCGTATCATGGACATTACCTTCCAAAGAACACATCTTAACATTGTATCGAGCTCCTTCGATCTGTTCCCACCTCCAGCACAATGGCCACTCTAGCCAAACAACTCGAAGACGTTTACACCAACTTCGCGACCAAAGCCGTTGGTCCAGTCGTGGAGATTATCGACAGTGCCCGCTCCGAAGCAGAAGCCAAATTCGCCAATCCTACCAACGTGATCCAAGTCGGCGCCAAATTCCCTTCCTTCACGCTGCCCAGTGCTACTGGTGGCCAAGTCTCGAGCATCAACCTTCTCGCCAAGGGGCCCGTACTCATCACATTCTACCGTGGCAACTGGTGTCCATTCTGCAACATCGCCCTCCGCGCCCTGCAACAACACCTGGACGAGTTCCACGCCCGAGGCGTCGAGCTTGTCGCAGTCTCGCCCGAACTGCCCGACTCGTCGCTATCCACGCAGGAGAAGAACGAGCTCGAATTCACAGTGCTTTCGGACTTGGGCAACAAGTTGGCACGGGAGCTTGGTATTGTGTGGAAGCAACCGGATAGTATGAGGCCGGTGTTCGAGAAGTTCGGTCATGATTTGAAGAAGCAGAATGGGGATGACTCGCTGGAAGTGCCTATTCCGGCGACGTTTTTAGTGGGCGAGGACGGCGTGGTTAAGAATGTTTATCTTGAGCCGGATTATAGGAAGAGATTGGAGCCTACAGTCGCTCTGGAGTGGATTAGCAAGATGTGAAGTGGGTATGTAGTACGAAGCAATATAGAGCAAGCATTTGTACCTAAGCAGGCCGAGTTGATGTGCTGGCGTGACCGCTCGCCGTAGCTCACGTATGAGCTCATCCGTAAATGCTATCATAATAATGAGTGTGTCGAGTCTACCATGTCTCTTCCATCAACGCCAAACAAATTTACTTGCGAATCGCCGCCTTCAGTCGTTTCCTTGCCCGAGGGCCATCGCCCATTGCCGCTCAATCTTTTTAATCCGACGCTGCGACTTCAGCGTTTCAAACTCCGCCAGCTCATCATCCGTGTAGTTCCATGGTTGGCCATTCGCATCGGCCGCCTCGAAGTTATCGCCGGCCGGACGCCAGACACTGAACGCAATGTGGGGGATCAGGCAAACACGCACGTGTTCCAGTTCCGGGATTTCTAGACCAACGGGGCGACGTTTGATTTCGAAGATTCGAACTTCCCGGAGATTTGGCAGTCGTTCCTTGTAGCAATACAGGTCGTTCATAATCGCGACGTGGGTCACTCGTTTTGCTCCTACGACAATGAGATTCCTCAATGTGCGTGGCAAGTTGTCGAAGCCGAGGTCCGCTAGCGCACACGAAGGGATTGCAAGCCGAAGAAGAGAGGCGAAAGGCTCGAAGGGACTCGGGTGAGGACTATGCGAGCTTGCCGTGTTTAACATTGAGTACCCTTCCACTGGCAGCTCAAGCGACTTGATCATTGGAACCAGGCGTGTAAACACTGCATCGGCATAGCCTTTACCCCAGCAAGGCGGACTACATCCAGGAGTCAATACAGTCCGGTCGCAGAAGAGCTTGCTGAGAATGGCCAAGTCTCGTAATACGTTTGGACCGAATCGCAAGTCCTCGAGTCCCGGGAGCAGAGCGATTAGAACAGCCATGTACGCCGTCTTGTCGTTTGATGCGAGGTCCTGCAGCCATAGGAGTTTATAACCGGGGCTCACATCGTACTCTCGAATGAGCGCATGGCACGACTCTTTCAGCTCCGTGCTAAATTCGGGAACGTGTCGAATTAATCGGAATGAAAACACTTCGAGCGACTTCGTCTTCTGGGCGATGATGCGGTTGGCGAAGTAAACTCGGACCAGGTCGTGGATCGCGGAGATGTTGACGACGGGGTGTTCGAGTATCGCTTCAGTGGCTATGGGCTGTAGTCGACGGCATGTAAGGGTCAGGTTGCGAAGTGTATTCTGACGATCGTAGGAAATGCCCCCAACACTCTTCGCCACTTCTAGAAGGATTTCGTCTGGAAGATTGAGGAGAGCGCATGAGGTCATGGTTAGAGTCTAATGTAACGTCCTAAGTATTAGATGTTGAAGCAGGCTGAGTGTGTAAACCAGTTGCTTTAGGTTCGTCCTGGGACAATATGAGGACAGGCTACTTATATTTCGAAGTAGAATAGCGACCGTGATCGTATCGTACTTACAATTCACGCCCCTAGTAAAACTTAATAAGTACTTTTAAAAAGGGAAGAAAGGCCAGAATGTGTTTTGGTGAAATGCTAATTCGTAACGTCGTTCGGTAACTAGGGGGTGGTTAATCCTAACAACCCCTAGAATAGGAGCTGGTAACTGCCCTGCTCCGCACCTTCGACGCAATGCAGTCCTTAATTTGGCCCGAGCCGGGAGCCTCGGACTATGTTCACGTAAATTGTCTTGACTCCGATCCTTATAGCAATACCGTCAAGTATTCGTCTTTCGTAAATATAAATATCGTGAAGACTTCTTCGCCATGCTGCTGAGATGAAGGCGCACCTTCGCCGTGCGACTTGATGTACAGGAGCACATGGACCACGGTGTGACGTAGCTAGCAGCACATTTGGCGCTGACTGTTCTCGGCATCGTTGAGGCTTACTGTATTTCCCCACTCAACGCACAGACCCCACTCAACGCACACTTTTTAGCATCTCTTACCCCCCTCTAAAATAAGAACTATAATAGATAAAT